>NC_050175.1:15815632-15998132 GCF_008315115.2 Sander lucioperca
CTTAACCTCCCTTCTCACCATCCTTGCCTTTCCTCTGATGCATATTGCCCATCCTCCCCCACTCTTCACATATTACCAATCTATTTCTCATTCTTTCCGTCTCTTGTTCTTTCTTTCTCTCTCTATGGTTGAGTTGTGAGCAGAGAGAGAGAGAGAGAGAGAGAGAGAGAGGAGTCTCGGCCAATTTGTCCTGACACATAGAAATGCTCAGGTGGGAGAGAGAGAGAGAGAGATGGGTTTGTGGTGTGATGGGTTATATATATATATATATATATATATATATATATAGGCAGTTGTATGTGTGTTAAGAATTTGGGCTTGATGCAAGTTTCACTCTTGGAAAACCAATCTAAATCCCATAAATTAATTTACAGTCAGACTAGATCAAAAATAGATGCAAGGAAAATCAGATCCAATACAAAATACAGTCAGCATGAACAGAACTAGTCTCACATTGCCAGACCTTCCTCCACAGCGCTGCGGTGGTTTATTGGCATTTCTTTAAACCAAATACAGTCATCTTGGGCGGCACTAAGCGCCGGACAGAGCAACGGTGCCTCTGCAAAATAGCCTCGGGAAGGAACTTGTTTTGGTGGAACGTGTACGTTCAAAGGTTGTTTTAGTCGTGCCACAGACTTACCCTGCAGAGATCTGAGGAGCAGTTAACCATAGTCCTCATAAATCGACCGCAGTTCAGAATGCCAACACAAAGAGAGCAGAAGGTGAGGGACATCCGGCTGAACCACCGGCGCCACCGGAACAATCCCGTAAATG
Source organism: Sander lucioperca (assembly GCF_008315115.2). Classification (NCBI taxonomy): domain Eukaryota; kingdom Metazoa; phylum Chordata; class Actinopteri; order Perciformes; family Percidae; genus Sander; species Sander lucioperca. Next base: position 15,816,407 of record NC_050175.1, read on the forward strand.
AAACATCGTCGATATAGACTAGGACAGAACCAAATAGAGAGAGAAAAGGTAAAAAGACATTTTTCCTGCACTTCACTGTTCATGCCCTCCGTCTGCCTCAAAACCACATTTATCTTCTGCGATGTGATCAGATATTTACACTTAGTCAAGTCAGGTCAAGTGAATTTCATTTATGTTGTCTTAAATCACAAATTTTCCTCAAATGGCTTTACAATCTGTACAGCATATGTCACCCTCTATCCTTAGACGTGTTTTACATTATATTTAACGTCCCTTTGATACTGCAACTGCAGCACAAATGCATGAAATGATACAATTCAAAAAAATACAGGTTGAAAAAGAATGTAGAAGGATGAGAGAAAGAGACTGATTATATATCGGGGGGGGGGGGGGGGGGCAGCAATCGTTCCCGGGGCGTCCCCCTTCGATAGTGGCATGTTCCCCTTGTGTCGCAACAAGAGAGAGAGTGGGATCGACAGAGAGAGAGATATCTAATCTTAGAGGGTAAGAGAGCGTGGACTCCCCAGGGCTTGTCGTGCTCAGCACCTTGTTAACCAGACATCTCTCTTTCCATCTCTATTTCCATCTCTCTTTCCACCTTGCTTTCTCTCTCTCTCCCTCTGTCACCGTCTTGCTCATTCTCTCTCCCTACATCTCTGTCCTTCTTTTTGTTGGACTATTGTCATTCTTACCTTTCCAGCTCCTCCATATTTTTTTCCACCATAATTCTTATCTATCTATCTATCCATCCATCCATCCATCCATCAGGATCCATTTTATAGAGGTGCAAGTAGTTAGTGTTGTTTCTTTCGATTGACAAACAGTTTGTGTCTGTGCATTTTCCTGTTGTCAGTACATTGTCAGGTTAAGGAAACTCCTGTCTCTGGTTAATGGAACATCAGCCAAGGTTAACACAGACTGGCAGCTAAAGTCCAAGTACACACACACACACACACACACACACACAAACACACACACACAGTAGCAGGCTAGTTGCCAGTCTCAACATATCTGGAGCAATTCTTGGATCTTGGTTATCACGTTTAAACCATAATAACGAATGTTTAGTGCTTTCTCTACTGCATATCAGACATTGAGCAGGTTGGATTTGGATTGTATTCAAGACTCAAAATAAGGGATGTAACGATTCACTCAACTCACGATTCGATTCACAATTTTAAGTTCACGAAACAATTATCTCACAAGACATCACAAGATTAAACATATCATTTGTACAGTATTACCTTAAAACAAAAGGGAAATGTTTGGAACATAAGGGTTGGATGAATTTCAGCATTATAATATGGTAATTAAATTTTAAATTCAAAGAGGTTTTAGCTAATTTGGAAGATATTTCGCTGTTAGTAGCCTATAATAAGGCTGTAATAATAGCCTGTTAAAACATCAACATATTACCCCATTGTTATCATGTTATTACATTATTAATATCACCAAATGATCATTACCCAGATATACATATGTTAGCATCAAGCCATTACCAAGTTATTACTTTAGTAATTATATGTTATTACATCTTATTACTGTGCTGTATTACCCAATCATTACTTTGGTAATTACATGTTATTACATATCTATTACCTGAACTAGGCTTTACGCCTCTTCCAAGATTCAACAGTGAGATTGGCAGTTGAATCAGGCTCCTTCATTTGAAACATCAAACTTTGGACATTGGACTATTCAGGGTCACCCCTACATGTTTAAATGCTTTAATTTTCGAAAAACACTTTATTTTTCTCATACTGCCCATGGCTGCTGCACCTCTATTCATCCTCGGTCTGAGACGCTCTGTTGGAGCGCCTGTCTCTTTAAGCCCCCCTCCCGAAAAAGCCCAGTCTGCTCTGATTGGTCAGCGTTTCCGCATATCCAAGTCTCCGACATCTGTGCTCCGCTGTTGCTGTCTCTGTACAGTCCGGTGTCCGGCTGCAACGGAAGATATAGCAGGAATTGGTACCGTGAAAAAATATCAATAAAGGCTTCTTAACCAAATATTACACAACTGGATACGTTTCAGTAGTAATGTGACCCGAAAGTGGGGAGAAATTAACAACATTGGCAGCCAAGATTACAGCTTTCCTTGACTTAGCATGTAGCTACATGTGACAATGTAAACACTGCAGTTGCCTGCCTGGAGTAGATGACCAATCATATGAAATTTCTGTAATACAGCTCCAGCTTTGTCTTAGAGTTGACCCATTTTTTCAAGGTTTTTTTTCCATCTCTAATCATCATCTTTTAATAAAAATAAAAGTGTTTTAGTGTGCCTCTTGCTGCATGCTGTGCCCCAGCAGATAGTGCGGGTCACACTAACCAACCCTAATCATAGGGTTGGCGGTTTAATCCCCAGCTTCACATGTTGAAGTGTCCTTGAGCAAGACACTGGTCGTAGTTTGTTTTGATGCAGCTCATTAACCATTCACCATGTGCCATGAACTAGGATCTATATCCAAATTCAGGGGCTGGATCCTCTGACGGGCCTACCTTTAAGGGATGTGTCCTGAAGACCTTAGGGACTGTCTCTTCAGACAATGCCCCAACAAGTATGTCTCTCAGAAACTTTTTGTGTTTGTCCCACTGTATAGCAATAATTCATTCTTAAAAAAAAGTTTGATGAATGACATCCAATGAGTCTAAGTCATGAACAATTTGTGACGACAGAGTTCCAGGCTAAGGCATCTGTGTGAGACTACGGGATATTATGCTGCTTAGTGCTGAGCTTTGAGGTTTCAGGATGCTGTAAAACAATGTGAGAAGCACTTTCTACTCGTTCAGACACTGCCGTAATGAGAAAATACTCTTAATCCAGCTCACACATACACACACACCGACACGCGCAGAGGCATATTTCTGCTGCCGAGTGGTTTCTTGGTGAAAGCATATTGCGAGAGAAGCAGTTTAAGGAGTGGCAATTATAGTTTTGGACAACGTCATTGATTTAAACTCCTGATTAGAGGAAAGGTGACAGAGGTGGTACACACAATGGTGAGTGCAGGGGTGGGGTGAGGATGGGGGAATGGCACACACGCATGCATGTACACATACACACAACTTACTCTCTCCGTCAGTCATGGGAACGCCTTAGAATGGCAAGGGTCCCCCCCTCATTCCTGCTTTCATGTTTCTCTCTCTCTCTCTCTCTCTCTCTCTCTCTCTCTCTCTCTCTCTTTTTCTCGACACACCTGACTGAAATATTGATGTCTCCCAAGCACTGCTGTTCATGCCTAAGTGGTTGTTTTTGTTTCAAAGAACGAGTGACACACACACACACACACACACACACACACACACAGTACAGACAGAAATAGGTAGGCAGAAGAGGAGGCCCATGCACACTTGACTTCCTTGATTGCATTATGCTTATACAGGTTTTAAATGCCTAAATGGTTACTATCTTTGAATGTTACACTGTAACACCTTCATGAAATTCATTAAATGTGCCACAATAGACCTGTTTAGTTTTACATTTTATGATTACTCGCATATAAAGAGACAAAGTCCGGTATGCACCATAACTAGGGATGCAACGGTATGAGATTTAAAAAGTAAAAAGTCTACCTTTTTGAAAATAAACAAAATAAATAAGAAAGGTCTTAAAAAAATTAGGAGGAAAAAAGAAGCAGGACCTTTTCTCATTTCACTTTTTCTCCGCTGCATGTTTATGTGTGGTACAAGTTGACAAGTCTGACAGGCAGTCAAGTAGGAAAGGAAAGGGTTAGGCTGTCCGGTTGTATACCGCTGCAACCCTAACCTTTAGTTTGCAAAGACATGCTATTTCAATTATTGCATTATTAGGCCAGGAATTATCTTATTTTGAAATCTAGACAGAAAAAAATTCTAGTTTGAAAAGTCAACTTAAGGATGATTTTCAATACACTTTTTTTATTCCAGCAAATATAGTTCTCAAATAAAGTACTCTTTGAACCTAGTGCATAGTGTGATTTGGCATCCCTTATTATCAGGACAGTATTGTTTGTCAGTGCTTTCCAAAATCATTAAAATTGCCTGTTACAAAAATTATTGATATGACATTATATATGCATTGGTCTCAGGTATCACAGTGGGACATTTTGTACGGTCAAACATCCTCACAGACCTCCTTTAAGAATATCTGCAGCTTCATGACAACATCAGGCTACTTCCAGATTTGCTTCTGATACGACAATAGCAAAGAATCACAGTCCCACCTGTCAGGACAATATAAAACATGTAATTTACTTTATAAGTTTGTTTTAAGTGTGAAACAACCAATACTGTTATTATCGGTTGGCTGGATTGTTTCCATAGGGAGCACCTTTATTAACATGCATACTTATATTGTACCAGAATGTTAACATGGTGAGTTATATTATTCTTACTTATTATTAATATTCTTCTTATTTTATTTCAGTCTCAGCGGCATTCGTCTTTGCCCAGCAGGAAAACGCATATGTACACACACAGTCACTCAGAGATGCCGTTCTGTGCTCTCCTCTCCTCTGTGTTACCGTTTAGCATACTGTATCATATTAATATTAGATGAGAATCATTTGTATCTGAGTGCACCATTGACCTTAGTCTGCGGAGGCATGTAGAGTACATGTGTATGTGTATGTCTGCACACTCAAGCCCCGCTCTCAGAAATTGTAATAATGGATGTTAATATGTAAGCAGAAAAGTCCTTTTGATTCCTCCAAAAATAAAAATAAAACACAGCAGGCAACTTCAGTTTTTACAAATTTTGATCTTAACATGCAAAACATACATTTTTTTTCTTCAAGAAATCTAGTGCTAACGCTGGTGACATGCAAGTTAGCCCGATTTTCCACTGAGTGCGTCTGTGCTGCGTTCTGGCTGCGATACGGTTTTGTTCCGTCCTCCGCCACGTGCCATACCACACCGGGAGCGTCTCAGAAGCGGAGCGTCTTGCCTGTCTGCAATTAAACTCCATTCCTTCTCTTTTCTTGCATTTTCCTTATAAAAAGGATCTGTGATGTCGTATTATGTTTTTCCATCTCCAAGATGAATCTCTTGTCGTTCAAGGTGTTGTAAAGGAGACATACGATATTGGGGGCTGTCTTTTGGTAAATCGACTGGATGCTCTCGCTGTTTCACCTCTTACCAGGCTGTCCGAACTCCCCGCGGCTCGCTTGAAAACAGACCTGTCTCGTATCTTTAGAACAGAACAGAGCATAGAGCCGCTTCACGCATGCTTCCGGGAGGCGCTGCACCGCAGGTGGTGGAATATCAAGCAATGACTTGAATGGCCTTGATTGCAGCGCAGACGCGCCCGGTAAAAAATAGGGGTTAGTGTATTACAATGCTTATTTTATTAGGAATCATGTTTATTAATGGCACAACAACATAATTTGGTTGTTCATAGGCTGGGGTGATTCAGAAGAGCAATATGACTGCATCAGAGGTTGACTTGAATGCTCTGTATTGATGATAGTTTTTTAAGAATATGGTGTTATGTGAGGTAGAAAGTAGAAGTAATACACACTAAAACACATGTAGCTTTGCTGGCTGGGGAACAGATCTCATCAGGACCTATCTGTATAATCAGCCTATACAGGCCACCATACCTTTGCTGGTCTGGTGCTTCTTGCACTTACAATCTTATCTGGTTGCTTGTGTGCAAAAAAAAAAAAGGGATTTAAAGCAGTTTGTACAATTTATTGTTTCACACACTAGATAAAAATGTCAGCTGAACACTTGGTAGTAAATGGAATTACCAGGTTACACCAGAATATACACTTTTGTCTGATACCACCTTCATTGAGAGCCTGATGAAGCCTGTGATATCTGCTGTGTTACGAGATTCATTTAGGCTGTAGTGTGTTAACCACTTACTGTGTGTGTGTGTGTGTGTGTGTGTGTGTGTGTGTGTGTGTGTGTGTATTCAGGCAAAGCTGGGGTCTACAAGCTGATGTCAGATTGTAATTGAGTAACTCTAGTTCGAATGCATCTCCATTAGCTCTCCCTATCAGTGTGAGCTCACTCTCAGCCTACACAAGAGATCCATAGCCTCTAATCCACCCATTGTTTCCAACTCTCAAGGAATGGTAGGGTGACTCACAAAACCATGGCTCAACTGTGAGACTTATACTATTTTTAAACTTGGTGTACAATACAGGTTTGTCTTTTGAAAAAGTTACTTCTGAAAATGTATACAGTATATACTGCATGTCAAATTAGATTATTTTATGCTTTGTTGCTTGTGTTAAAGACAAGGCTGTTATTACCCTGCTGGTCTTTTGGCTTGTATTGTTGATTCACGGTGCTGAACAGAGAGCTCCTGTGAAGTGTACTTTACAGGGGTGTCATGATTCTGATTTTAAAAGAGCTTTTGATTCTGACTATAAAAAATCAAAAGCAGGATCGGCAATTCCCCAAGTATCTTTTTCTTTGTCCACCCCTGCACAACATTAGAAAAAAAAACGTAGCATGCAGCTAAAGACACAAGGTAACGTTAGCTTACCGGTAGCCTGCAGCTTAACTATTCCAGACCAGGCCCCCAGGAAGTGCGCCAGGCCAAACCTGTCATTTGATTCCCTCTGGCCCATAAAAACTTTTTCTCATAGACTGTAAATCAGTGTATACATTTTTTTGAGTGTCACAACCCCCCAAAATTACTCGTTTCGCTATCAGAATTTGATGCATTCGGTCTGATAACCGAAAGTAGTCGGCTTGGCCGGTGGAGGGCTCTAGTGTGCCTGCTGTATGGGCCACACAATTCTGAAATAAATACCAATCATCCGGGTAATTTTTGCCTCCATGATTGCTTTATGCGCCACTGAGCAACTCTCATAGGACTGAACGGGCCTCTGCCTCAAACACTGTATCCAGGTCTTATATCACATCCATGTTCCAGACACCATGGCCACTGCCAGAGTCGGAGATGACGGAGAATCAACAGAACTGGAAAATCCTCCCGCTTCCCTGAAGTCACCGGCGTGGCGACATTTTGCCTTCCAAGTGAGTGAGTTATGTTAACAAACAACGAAGGTAAAGCATGTCTGCTCCGACGGGACTCCATGGTGTCTTAAGGTGCATCTGGTTAAACTAAATGTACATTCAATTGCACCTTGTAAACTCTGAGAAACTCAAACTGTTGTTGCAAATTACCCTTCTGTTATCTTGTGGCTCTTATTATGGCATTGCCATCCCTGTTGGAAAAAGAGGAAAATTGAATCAATCAAAAATTGAATGAATCGTAACCTTCAAATAAAAACTCAAATCGAATAGTGGATTTGAAAAAATGTGAGACCCCTAGTTACATGCATCTTATAATTTGCTGCAATATTCTTGGTCATTGAAGTGGTGATCTGTTTCATACTACTGTAGCTATTACTCAAATGTTGATTGTGAGGAAATCTCTCTCTTTCAGTCTCACTTGCCCTCACATGCTCGCTCACTCTGTTCTCTCTGTTGAATGGCAGACATTGTGCCACGCTCCATCTTTTAATTTGTGCTGTGATTTTATGTTCTTGCAGTTATGATAATATTGTGTTTACAAAATTAATGGCTGAGATCTGGGAACATGCAGGGATTTCCCTGCCATTATATGGCTTAGGCTGCCTAAGTGTTTTTGCACACCACCTAAGCATATGAACGTGTGGAGAGCATTTGGAAAACGAGCCACCGTTATTACATTCATGGAGCCAACGGAGGGAACTGGTGTCCACTCGTCTTTGGCACACGTGCTTAATGACAGTTCGCAAAAAAAGCAGCAGAAACAGTGCACAGCCCAGTCCCTCCAGGATTTCACTGCCTTTTTTTGAGGTTGTTGCGGCCCAAAATGCATAATTTTGCAGGAGCTTTTGTAAAAAATTGCGATAAAAGTTGCGAATGTCTTTTGTATTTTTGTTGCAATGAAGTTGCGAGAGACTGTAGTATAATTCTTTGAAAATAAAAAGGAAACTTATTTCGGGGAGAATAAAAATACTCTGGGCTTTCCTAGTAACCTTACCAAAAAGGCTCAGGATGCTGCAAATGTTGGTATAATATGAAAATGGCTGGTGGATTTAAGACAGAAAATAACAATTTATTGAATGAATCAAATTTGAACATATCTGTCAGTGGCTTGTTGATTTTTACATTGTTAATTTCCTATCCTGGCCTGGGCTGGGACACATTCATACGGTTTGATAAAGTAATGTTACTTATTGGACTTTAACTTATCATTGCACTTACAATAACGAGCGTAGCTGTCCTCAATTTAGGCCATCCTGTAAGTCTCGCAGGGCTAACTGAGCAACAGCCCCGCCCGCTGCAGAGAGCCGACAGGATTGAAACAGCAGCAGCTTTCAGCAACTTTAGAGTGAGAAATTGTTAGAGCGTACATTGATGTTAAAATGTATACAGGTTGGCAGGACGGTCTGAAATGTTTTGCATGGTCTTTTGCTGTACATTTTGTTGGTAAATGTGAGATGTTCGAGTCACACACGTCTCGTCTTCATATCAGAAACAAGGAAATGAATTTGGCGACGTACGTGTGTTACGTCAACCCGTTCTCATTCCCGCTTGGTCTGTGGCTCTCAGCGTCACATACTGACGCAAAGTCTGGCACGTGGGACTGCTGTAATTGGTTATTGGTAAAATTTGTGGGAAAGTTGTGGTGATTGGTCAAAATTGAGATATTGAAAAAGAGAGAGAGAGGTGTGTTTGTCTACGAGTATGAAGTAGCAGTAACGTTATAGCTGTGAACATAGCAGAGCAGTCTGTGTACAGTTTATCTGTCGCCATCAGTGAATAAATGCTACAACTCCTCAAGAACCAATACAAGTTCCCTTCAAGTTACCGTGTCTTCCTTGCTAACTGCTGGTTAAAGTGAAGGGGTTAGCCACGGAGCTAGCACAGGCTCACTAACTTAAGGTGGGCTGGCTTTAAGGTGGACCAGCTATTCTCATTTTAGTGACAAAACTGCTCGTTTAAGTTTTGCTTTAGTAATCTCTACCTCGCTGCAACCCACAACCACTAAATTGTATGCAAATAATTGCACAATGACGTCACGAATATACAAATGAGCGTATGACGTCATTTGCAGAGGTCAGATGGCTGCAGAAACACAGGCAGTCAGAAGATCAGTTAAGTAATTAAGTTAGTTAAATATATAACTAAGTTATTCTCAAATGTTCATTGTATCTGATGCTTTTAGCACAAACTCCAGACTGAGAGAGGTATTTTATGGATTAAAGTGGGAAGGTATGATCCGCGTGTGTGTTATGTGTGTGTGTGTGTGTGTGTGTGTGTCTGTGTGTGTGTGTGTTTGGGCTTTAAGTGTGTCCTCTATGCCCCTGCATTGTTCCCCACATTGTTTTTCTTCACAAAAAGTCATGGCCTGACAAGGTGCTGTGCGCTGTAAAAATTATGCCTTGTTTATACGTATTTATTTCCCCTTGACAGTTTAATTATTTCTGGCCCCATTGGAGGAAACCACATAAAAAACTCCCCATGTTCATACAGATTCTAATTAGGAATGCTGGGAAATTAAAACAGAGTTGTTTCAAAATGCTGTCATTTTTCCAGGGCCTCCTCTTGGAATTATGTCTCAATCAGCACAAGCGGAAATAATTACTTGTATACCTTCTAACTGCCAACATTTACCAAATGGCAAAGCAATTTACAGCCATCATGGCCCGAGAAGCAATCATTGGGCCAACTATAAATTCACAGGCCGACGGTTTGGAGAGCAACATTGGAAGGAAGGGTTATTGTGGAGAATTAGAGAGAGATAAAGGGTAGAGGTCTTTCTTTCCACCTGTGTACTCCCTCAGTCTCTGTCCCTTCTTTTCTCTTCCCCTTTCTCTTTTCTTCCACTTTAACCCCTCTCCCCTTCCTCTCACCAATCATTCTCACTATTTTAACTCTATTTCCTTTTCCAGACCTTCCCACTTATTTCTGCATCTTTTAGCTTATTTCACAGTGAAAACATAGCACCCACACATACACACACTTCTCAAATGGAGGCAGCGCGACGATTAAGTGATTATTTCCACACACACCATTAAACACACTCATTGCAGACACAGACATAGACAAAGGCCCAGATAAAAACATACATGAGCACAGACACTTAAGCACCCACACACATTGGCTTTAAAGTAATTACTCACACACGTCATTAGACACAGACACCGATGAAGTGGAGTGTGTTTATGTTCTGTGTATCTTGCAGTGTGGACTGTTGTAGTCCCCTTTACTCTTTGGATGCAATAACACCATCCATCTAGTATAACAAATTAACTCATTTTCACCATCTTACAGCACAGACAGTCACATAAGTAGCAACAGGCAAACAGCAGAATGATAAATATCAGCCTTAACTTTGAATGCAGCTGTTCATATTGATGGAACAACTGAGAAATACATGATATTTAGAGATGCACCGATTACAACTTTCTAGGTCGATTCCGATTTCCGATTTTCTTTGAGTTAGGCCAGCCGATACTGATTTTAGCCGATTCCGGCTTCCGATTTCTAACCACTTTACAGCACACACAGATATTTATTTTCTGTCTTTTCTTTAATAGAACATTTTACACAGAACATAGAACATTTTATGAACAGATAATGGATCACTATAGAATAGAACTATATAAATTACTCCTGGTGTGGGAAATTCACACACATCTGAAGTGCAAAGTTAGAACAATTTCCTTCTTTTCACATCAAATATCCAACTAAAAAAAATGTGATTTTGTTTTTTGGTGTCGTCCCTCCACGCTCTACTTTTTCCTTACAGGTGTTGCATATTGCAAACTTGTTATCTTCTGCACACATTTCCAGCTAACAGCTGACATGTTGCAGGTTAATTCACGAGGTTCCCTACGTGTGCGAGAATAGTGCAGACGCGTTTCACACCGCCAGCGGTTACGTGTGACACACGGCGGAAAAGTTGAGAGAGAGGAAAAAGAGACTGTGCTGTCGCGTCCGTGTGTGCGTGCGTCCTTGAGAACTGTAACTCGTATAACTTATGTTGTCAGTTAATTGTAGCATTGACCGGCATGAAATCGGCATATGTCAGACTGACCTGCCGGTTGCCGGTCATGGCCGAGCACGTGAAAACCGGCCAATTCCGGTCACCGGCCGGTCTATCGGTGCATCTCTAATGATATTGCTTCTGTTTCAGCAGAACTTTCGAAATTGTACTTAGAAAGCTGGCCAACTCATATTCAGCAGAAAATATGAAAAGGAAAATTAAATATGTCTTACCACCCGACATATATATATATATATATATATATATATATATATATATATATATATATATATATATATATAAATAAACTTAGCACAAAAAGTAAGGACATTTGTGTTTGGTAGATTATTTCTCTGTGCTAACAATGCTTTTTGGCAATAAATCTTATACCGTTGGAAAGCCTGTTTAGTTCCCTTTCAAATAGTGCGCCATTTGTAAGGAACATGCATTTGTGGGATAAGCAGCAGCTCTGAGTATGTGGGTTGCGCCCATGAAAAATGCCAAATCTTCTCTGCCATTGCCAAACATATGCAACACGTGCACTGGAACCTGAACATGTGGAGGAACATTCAGTGATGAGTCCAGATTCTGCCTACGGCAGTTGGATCATAGGATCAAAGTGTGGAGAAGACGCGGAGAACGCTATGCTGTTTGCTGCACCGATAGAATAACACCTTTTGGTGGAGGCAGTGTGATGGTGTGGGGCGGCATCTCCCTCACTGGAAAAACGAGGCTTGTCATCATTTGAGGCAATCTCAATGCAGAGAGATATAGAGATGAGATTCTGCAACCAGTGGCAATCCCGTATCTCCACAGTCTGGGACTGAACTCTATCCTCCAAGATGGCAACGCTCGCCCCCACAGGGCGGGGTTTATCAGAGACTACCTCCAGAATGTGGAAGTGGAGAGGATGATATGGCCTGCTAGCAGTCCTGACCTCAACCCCATTGAACACTTGTTGGATCAGCTTGGGCGTGCTGTTCGTGCCAGAGTGACCAACACAACCACGTTGGCTGACTTGCGACAAATGCTGGTTGAAGAATGGGATGCCATCCCACAGCAATGTGTGACCAGGCTGGTGACCAGCATGAGGAGGAGGTGCCAGGCTGTTGTGGCTGTGTATGGTTCTTCCACCCGCTACTGAGGCTCCTGTTTGTGAAATGAATAAATTGTTAAATTGCTAATATGTCTTGTTTCTTCAAACTTCAATCATCCAATCCACCAAACACCAAATGAGTCAATGGCAGAATAAGCTGTTTGGCATTGGCAGAGAAGATTTGGCAAATATTTCATGGGTGCAACCCACATACTCAGCGCTGCTGCTCATCCCACAAATGCATGTTCCTTACAAATGGGGCACCATTTGAAAGGGAACTAAACAGGCTTGCCAACGGTATAAGATTTATTGCCAAAAAGCATTGTTACCACAGAGAAATAATCTACCAAACACAAATTTCCTTACTTTTTGTGCTAAGTTTATATATATATTCAAGCAATAGCGGTTCATGTGGGGCCAAACGGCCCTTAGCTGTGATATAATCACAACATTTCAAGGCCTGAAGTGAAGTATTGCTATCATAAAATGGTCACAAGAATGGCAATATGAAAAATACAGTCACATTCCAATTTAAGTAGATTTTTTTTAATAAATAATAATGATCAAAATAAAATAGACCCTCCTTGGCTGGCTGCCTGCACATACTGAGGAGGTTTCTATGGAACGTAGGCAACTTTAGTCTACTAGCAGCTAGCTAGGATTTTTCTTTTGCTTAACTAGTGCCTGACTAGTAATGTGCCTGTTTGGAACGGGCCGATTGCTTGGCCTGTGGTATTGCTGCTTGTAGCATTCTCCAGAACCATTGTATCCCAAAATTACTTACAGAAGGACCCCAAAGCAATTAATATGCAACCACACTGTATAACCTACTACTGATTTATTGTGTACTTCTAATTCAGAGGAAAACATTGTACTACTACATTTACCTGACTGAGAACATTGCAGATTCAGATTTTACTAACAAAATATCACAATTAAAATCTGGAGTAGGCTAATCACAGACATTTGCCTCATGGACTTATGGTGGTGCGCCATGCACCACCCATCCGGCCCGTTATGAGAGCCAATCAGCAAAAATCTGCATTAATCAACAACCATAACTGGACAGAGAACAGAGACGGACTCACATTGGAGTCACAAAGACGGAGTCAGTCGGCTGTGTAATGTTAGTGTTTAGTTTTTGTTTAACTACATTTTAGTGTTGTCTTTTTCGTCAACAATACATGTTAACGTATGCTGACTCGTCTCGTCATTATCGTTAAAGCCCCAGTGTGTAACGTTTGTAGTTGTTCATTCAAAATCTGTATTGCCCTTCACAAACTTGTCCTTTTTCATGAATATTGACCACCACCATCAATTTCAAGTATTCCTATTAGCTTGGAATTTTACATTTGCGCTTGCATGAACTGGGGTAGACGCTCCATAATGATGCGCCATCTTGAAATACGTTAGCCGGTAAGGGACATACAGGCTATACTGCTCCGCCTTTTGCGTTTTCGGCTCACAGCTGCTGCTAATGGATATCGTCGCTTCCCGGCCCCGGCAAGTTTGAAGAAGGAAACATGGAGGACCACAAGTATTAAAAATCCAAATTTCAGGAACAGGAGTCTTCTTCTTCACCCAGAAAAAGAAAACGGATATTGAAGAGAGCAAGACACCGACGTCATCAGAAAAAAGAGTGAACATTGGAGCTGCTTTGGACGCACACACCAAATCCCAACTAGTTAATTATCCTCCAGACCGCTGCAGTCTCCTTTTCTTTCTCTCTCCTTTCCGTCGGGTGGCGCATGTGCCCGCTCATGGTGTGAAGCGCGCGTCCACGCCACTCTCCGACATGAACTTATGGCGACGGCTGATAGACGGCCTTTTGTACACCTTCGCTTTTTGAAGCGTGAAGGCTACTGTAGCTGCAATACTGCGTGGCGAGAGAGAGTTGATTGCGATATATGATCTCAACGCTAGATGGGAGTGATTCTCACACAATGTAGCTTTAACGACTTTAACACTTTAGCAGAGGTGTTCATTTGCAAACAGGGTTAGTGGCTTGATGGTTAACATTGAAGTATGGATTCGATTTGTGTTATAGCCTAAGTTAGCAGCACACTTAAACAACCGGACACTGGGTGAGTCTGAGTGAAGAAGAGAGCTCTATTTGCCTGGTCAGCTCCGAGATGACGTTATGTTCTGCTGTGTGCTTAGAAGTGGTGAATTTACACCTTTTAATACAATATAGTCTGTGGCGTTTGTTTGATATCTAGTGTCGGCAAAAATACCTTTTTATTGAGTTTCCTCTTAGTGAAATGCTCTGAGTGAATTTATGCTGTGCCTTTATCGTGAAGGGTAGACGCGGAAGAGCCAGCGTTATGGCAGTGCTTTTTTTCTCAAAATTTTTTCCTCAACCTTTATTTATTGTCCTGGAGGGACTGATTAATGAAGTTTTTTAAAGCGGTAGTCTACATTTTGCATTTCAAAAATGATTTTTTTTTCTGATAATGGCATTAACTATGTAATGGCCACGCTGTTTCTACATCACCTCACACATTTTCTAGTTACTTATTGGCCGACATATACTACTATTGTGTTTGTGTATGTTAAAACATAATAAAGTCTGTTTAACGTTGACCTACTATTACATTCAGATTTGTAACCCACACAAACACAACTGGTACACATCAAATATCCGAGCTCACTAGTTTGAAACTGCCAACTGATGTTGAGGTTAGATATCACATTTTGTTGTCCTTGAAAATCTTTATTTTTTTTCTGTAGGCATACCTTTCCTCTGAACCCTTTACTCCTCCCTCTTCTACCTTTGCTGCTTAATCCCTTTTCTTTCTTCATCTCCTCTGTTAGCACTCTCTCTCTTACCGTCTTTATTAGTAGTGGAATTATTCACTTGCCTTGCACCTCAGTTTGAATAAATTGAGTGTTGAACTATTGAAGAGAGGGGCTTTTTTGGCAAGCATACATTTGGCTCTGAGTATGCGCGTGTGTTGGGTTAACAAAGAGACAGCATTAAGAGACGACTAATCCCAGTGGTATAGCCCACTCATGTTCTGTTTGAGAGCGGTGTAATTAAGGGAGTGCACCTTTCCGAAGTCACCTATTTCAATAGAAAACACAGCTTCATACAGAGACACAGGCAGCGAGACACATACCCGCACTCACACACGCACATGCGCACACACACACACACACACACACACACACACACACACACACACATACACACAGAGCTTTCTTACCCAGGCAAAACTTACTCTGTGTATAATTACATCCCGGTTCTAATTTATCCCTGGGAATATATCAAAACCTTAGGATGACAAGGAGGCAGGGTAGGAGAAAAAGAGAGCGCCATGGTAGCGGTGAGGTTCAGAGAAATCATAAGGTCAAGAGAATGTAAGAAAATAGTGCTGTGGCGATACTATGATTTAGGTATTTATTTTTAGATTTCCAAACACTCTTCTCATTTGTCTGTCTGTCTGTCAGCCCCCTTCTATTGCATCTTCTCTTTTCCACCACTGGCCAGTGTTAAAACTTCCTATAGTCTTTTGGCATTTTACCAAACAAAGTGAAGATGTGCTCAAAGACAGGTTGATGGATATACACAATTGATTGTTGTGCTGTTTCATAGACAGAAAGAAAGATGTCTTTAGTGTGTTTGTGCATGAGACACAGAGGTGTCTTGGGTGTACAATGGAAGCTGAAAAGAAGGTCTCACTTGGGGGAAGGATACACATATATTTTTGTGTGCTCACACAGTATTTGGCTGCAGCAGAGTATATGAACATTGACTGAATGGAAATGATGTGCACACACACACACACACACACACACTCAGACACACTAACACACATGTTCAGTGTTGACATCTATCATGTCTGCCCTGTCTGTCCACGTTTGATGAGGTTACACCCCAGTCCAGCCCAAAGCCTTCCCCTTTTCCCTGTCCCTGCTTGATGAGGTCACTCCTTTCACTCTGTGACGAGGTGCGTTCCAGCCAACCTTCAATCTGACCACTGACAGGATGGTGACCGCAGGTGACCCAGTCCCGTATAGCCAGAGGAAACTTCTTGGGTATTGCACCGCAATGCCCCCCCTCTGGCGATGGGCCCGAACTGATCTAGTATGTTTGTGAGTGTGTATATTACTTTATGAAAAAAATCTTCTATCCTTTTTGTAATCAATTGAACTTGATGCAAGTTATACTAGGTACTGTAGAAATACATTTAACTGTAAACTTAATTGTTTAAGGACATATGAGATGAGGTGTATGTATGTATTGGCGCTTGTGTGTAAGTCCTATGCTCCCTTTTTATAAACGCCAAGGTCACCTTCTACATATGACTCTCTTTCTCACCCTAAGTTTAACAGGGCTGAAACACAGATCTGTTACACTGCACTGTATACAGTAAGTTGTGAAAAAAGATTTGATTGTTAATGTGTGATTGCATGAGCTTTGATGTTATGTGTGTGTGTGTGTGTGTGTGTGTGTGTGTGTGTGTGTGTGTGTGTGTGTGTGTGTGTGTGTGTGTGTGAGAGAGAGTGTTGGTGACAGGCTCCAGAAACCCCCCCTAAACCCAGCAGCTTTTCCCAGCAGCTGGTGTTCTCTCCTTGGCCTTGATCACCATCACTGCCTCTTCCATCCCTGGGTGGACACACACATACTCACACACACACACACACACACACACACACACACACACACATACACACAGATTTGAGTAGCTGAAGTAATCAAAGCCATGACATCTCAAGCCTACAAAATGTTGATTATTTGACCACACGGAATGGTTCCACCTGTGCATCTGCTCATTTAACATATTTGCATATCTTCTGCACAGAAGAAAAAAACTGTCCCAAGCCTCTGATTGTGTCACATTGTGATTGTGGACAATGAAACACTGAAATTTCAGCTGAGAGTCTTTAGACTCTTTATTGTCCCATAGGGATAATCATTTCCACACATCTTCTTTCCATAGCACAACACCACATATAGAACACATAAAACATGTAACATCACATTAAGACACCCACATAGACATATCAAATGTGAAAACTACAAAGCAACTGAGGTGGTGGTGGCGGTATTACAGTTTGTTCAGCACTGTGATGGCGATGGGGACAAAACTTTTTTTTAAATAGGCTTTAGTCCAGTTCAGTGCTCTGTATCTGCGGCCGGATGGAAGTAGTGTGAACAATCGATTTGGGGGATGGTCTGTGTCAGCTGCTATTGTACATGCTAGGCGTGTGATGGCTGTGTCATTCATGTCTGATAGGATGGGTGTGGGGAGACTGATTATCTTAGAGGCAATATGTGTGATTTTAGTGAGTTTGTTTTTGGCTACTTAAAGTGTGCGCATATGCTCAGCTAGCTATGAATGGACATTCCATTCCATTATATTGTGTGTGTGTGTGTTTGTGTGTGTGTGTGTGTGTGTGTGTGTGTGTGTGTGTGTGTGTGTGTGTGTGTGTGTGTGTGTGTGTGTGTGTGTGTGATAACTAGCGATTTAGGCCTAGGTTTATTATAATAGTCTCGCTAGTCCACACAGCATTCCGGGATGGGAAAAAAACATGCTCTGGTTTATTGGCATGTCTTTAAACCAGTTACAATCGCGAGCCCCGGTGCCTCTGCAAAATAGCCTCGGGAAGGAACTTGTTTTGGTGGAACATTTGTATTAGGGCTGAACGATTTTTGAAAATAATCTAATTGCGATTTTTTTCCCAAATATTGCGATTGCGATTCGATTATTTTTTTAAGCTTTTTGTCTTCTGTATTATTCAACAAAGAATAATAATATAATAATTTATAGTATATTACACACAATTACACACTAGACAGTTAAATAAGTAAAAATATAGTATATAGTATATATCTATATACACACACACACACACAGACACACACACACACACGTGTAATTTTTTACAGTGCACAGAGAGGAGCTGCCTCCAGCCCCTCCCCCTCGTGAAGTTGCGTGCTGCCGTGTGCACTTGTTCAGAGAGGCTATCGTTGCGTTAGCTAGTTGCTGGTGTTCTTGCCATGGGATTAACTGTACTAATAAAACTGTTGAAACACCGCGGCCACGCTGCTGTGAAAGCTCCCCGAACGTCATTTATCAGTCTGACTGTTACCCCTCTCAGTGGCAGCTCCTCCACTCCATATCTTTATAACGGAGCTAACCGCTAACCGGAGCTAACCGCTAATCAGAGCTAATCGTTGTCAACCGAGCCTTGAGTTCTGTGTGCCTGTATCCATTAACTGCATGTATGGACCTAAGCCCAAATAAAACCCTTAATTTTATTAAAATGGCTGTAAAAGTTTTAAACTACAACTCAGAGTTGTTTGAATGACAGAAATCAGTTCAAGGTACGGCGTACCATTAGCGTGCTAGTTGATGCTTTCTCTGCGGAGTGCAGACTGATTTGCTCTCGCGAGTCATGTGACCAAATCGCAGCCTTTGCGATTAGGAAATCGCGTTTTAACATATCGCGATATTATCGCAAAAGCAATTAATCGTTCAGCCCTAAAAAAACTCAGATTGGACAGATAGTCTAGCTAGCTCTCGATTTTCCCTGCAGAGATCTGAGGAGCAGTCAACCATAGTCCTCATAAATCGACCAGAGTTTAAAATTCCAACACAAAGAAAGCGGAAGGTAACTGACATCCGGCCAAAAAGGACATACAGCGAAATGTCCGGTGGCAATGGAGAATCCCGGAAGTGAAGGTCGTGGATATAGACTAGGTTTATAATGATAGCTTTGATTTGGTCCCCCGTCCTTCTCTTCACCTCTTTCTCCACACTGTCCACTTCCATCCTGATCAACAAGCTGACCTCCCTTAACAGCTTGTTGAGACTGCTGACCTCCGAGCCTTGATGCCACCACACCAGTACACCACCAAGAAAAACAGAGCACTGGCTGCTACAGACTGAGAGACGATCTGCAGGAGCCTGTTGCACACACTGAAGCATCTGAGTTTCCTCAGAAGGAACAGTCTGCGCTCTGTCCTATACTGAAGAGGGCTTCAGTGTTGTGAGTCCAGTCCAGGTTTGTATTGATTTGGACCCCATAATACTTGTATAAGTCTACCCTCTTCGCTTACTCTCCCCTGGATGACAGGCAGGACAGGCCTCTTCCATACTTCCTCGGTGGGACGGACTAAGACGCGAGGAAGGGAAGCAAGTAAAGGAGACATGGATGCAATTTAAGGACCTGGGACCTACCCATAGTCTCCAAGTGAAGACGGCATGTTTCTCACTGGAAATTATTCAAATTAGAATGACAACTCGTTTTATACAGTAAGACTAATGAAGCTCCTTTGGGTAATAGCTCAGTGTGTAGCCTACTGTGTGCGAGAGAGAGCCAGTGAGAGACTGTGGATGCACTCAGAGCAGACAGCTGTTGGTTATCGGAGCGGAGTGTAGGTTTTACTGCTAAGCAGGAGAGGAAAACCTGTTATTGTAGTCAGTCAGTTATTGTTATAGAAAACTGAAGAGATAGGCCTGTTTTTGTGTATTTTAGATTTTCTTTCATGTTTTGCAGCTGTATATTTTTAAATAGGGAAGAAAACCCTGTCTTTGCATTTTATTTGATTTCATAAATTTTATTAAAGATGCTTGTGACATTTCACATGTAGCTTTGACTTACAACTGCCCATTAAGCCCACTTCGTAGAAAATACGAAGTCGTGTTTCGCCATTAAGCCTAAAAATATTGAGATATGATTTTTGGTCCATATCGCCCAGCCCTACTCCCACCTACTCACACACATCCTGAAATGAACTGCAGCTATTGTGTAGTGTTTACCTAATAGGTCTCCATCTCAGTGTTCCTCCCTGCTTTGAGATTCTCGCTCTCCTACACACACACACACACACACACACACACACACACACACTCTCTCTCTCTCTATCTCCCTCTTTTCCTTCTTTTTCTCTTTCTGGGTTCAGCTGGTTGAAAGCTAGGTAGGGGGTCTGTGGTCAAATTGGCCGTTTCCACACTGTGTTCTGCTGTACCTGCTGGCAGAGCTATCAGATAACTTAGCTCCATCTCTCTCGTTCCTGCTGGCAGTGTGTGTGTGTGTGTGTGTGTGTGTGTGTGTGTGTGTGTGTGTGTGTGTGTGTGTGTGTGTGTGTTGGAGGATTTGAGGTTCCTTGATGTAATTGGATGCTATATGATTTTTTATTATTGGTATGATTTTTTAATTTATGATGATTTAATCTTGCATGCTATATGGACAAACACACATGCATGCACTCAAACAACTATTAAGTCTGTGTTGCTGCAATTGGCTGTAAACTGACCAGAGTCCATAGCTCCCTCTGTTGGCTAATGGTGAACTACAACCTCTCTGTCTCTTTCTCTTCTGTGTTGGCAGCTCTCTTTCCCTTTACAAAAACAAAGTTCAATATTGTGTGTTTCGTAAAATTTCCATATTACTTCTTTTAAGATTTGTTCCAGCTTTACTTTGTTGTAATAATTTATTTTAACCTAAGTATCATTAAGTGTCAATGAGAAAACACTGTGCTATTTAATTATCAACACAAAAGTCATATTTTTGTTCATCAGTATAGGAGCTTTGTTTGCGGCTGTAGCCTCGGTCTAGTAATGTGTGTGTGACTGGCACAAGTGTCGATGGGTGGCCTGAGGTCAGCTGCTTAAGTGACCGCCTCCTGAATTTGTTAAAGACTGTTTTGACCAGCGCGCGTGCACACACACACACACACACACACACACACACACATACACACACACACACACACACACACACACACACACACACACACACATACACACACACACACACACACACACACACACACACACATACACACACTGCCCTGAATGAACTTGCCTGGCCTATCGAGTGGTGTGATTGATGTCAGTGAGAGTTGCAATGGATAATTCTTCCACAGATGTCAACAGGCTGCCACCACAGGGTCAAAACACACACACACACACATACACACACACACACACACACACACACACACACACACACACACACACAAGCACACATACACACAAAAACACAAAATCACAGACAATAGACAAGAGTGAGAGATCAGCAGTGTACAGAGTCTAGCCTTCAGTAACTGAACTGAGAGGACGATGCAAACAAGTCCATTTACACACACACACACACACACATACAATTATTAATTATAATTGTGCGATTGTATTCTACATTTTAAATGGGTTGGGTGTTTTTTAGTACAGAGTAGTTATTTTATCTACAGTCTTGTACAAATCATGGGAATGTGATTGCCAGGGAGCCGGCACACACAAGTACACACACACATGAACACACAGGGTATTTCCCGGGCTTTTTACTGTAATTGCTTTGTGTTTAAGAGGTTTGCGTGGCAGACGGGTTTGTCCAGCGAGAGAGAGAAGTGGCCTTAAGGGGTCACTGTCAACATACACACTGGCCGAGGACCAATCAATAGTCAGGGGGGCAGGGTGGATGGCGATGGGGTCAGAGAGGGAAAAGAGGAGGCAGAAAGAGAGAAGAAGCTAAGGTTGTTTCAAATAGAAGATTCAGAGGCTTCAGGAACATATGGGGAACATATGTGTTGACAAATTTTAAAGACCACAGCTCTGTTTATGATTTTGTGTGCATGGTATAAGACTTTAGTGTCTCACCATAACAATTCTTACCTATTTACATAATAGACAAAAGCTTTTTAAAGCATCTCACACCGCACATATGCAGAGTGAAACCTGATCCTTAGATTCCATTCTTTTGCTTTTTTTTTTTTTTTTTAATCAAAGACATTGCTGCTTGTACTATAACGGAATGCCAGCATCCTAAAAATCACTTTCTAACACAAACTGCATACATGCATAAATTACAGAATGTAGAACTCTGCTAAGAAAAGTGCCATTGAATATTTTCTAAAGTAAACTGCAACGAAATACACCTCTATGAACACGATTGGTTCATCACAAAAAGGCCGTTTAATTTATCTTTGTGTACGTGACATCACTGTTTTTTCAAATGTTTTTGTTTGTTTTGCAGCTCTGAAATGTGTGATTTCATATTTGCATCTCTACTCTAGACATTTCCTCCCCTCGTTGTTACACTTAAAGTATTCATTTATATGATAGTTTTTTGTATATTTTGAATTTAATAACATATTTTTCAATACACATTATGCATGTGTGTGTGTGTGTGTGTGTGTGTGTGTGTGTGTGTGTGTGTGTGTGTGTGTGTGTGTGTGTGTGTTTTAGACAGAGGTTTTGGTAAAGGATTTGTTTGCCCAGTAGTGACGGCAGCATTGATTCACACTCATCTTTGTCGATGCTTATAAGCCCCTGGATACATCATAACTCTCTCTGTGTGTGCTTGTGGACATGAACCTCATAGTATCTGTGTATACGTGCGTTTGAATACATGTACCTCTGTGCAAATGGCAAATGTACGTGTGTCAGTGAGTGTGTTTTTGTGTACCTGCAAATGTCATCTAGGCCCCTTTCTTTGTCGTCAATGTTGCTCCTAAAAATAAGTTGTCTTTATTCCGGAAAAGAAAGACCATTGTTGTCATTGATCCATATCTATCTATATTTTCAGTGTATTTCAGTGCTGTACATTCCCTGGGTCAAAAGAATTATGTACCGTACTCACTGACATGTGTGGAATGTGACAGTGGAAGAGAGACGTCTTTATGTAGCTCCACACGGATGCTTTATCAGCATACAAGACCAATATTAACATCCTCATTTTATGTTGTCACTTCAAGAGAAAAAGGGTAATTAGTAAAGTAATACTATATGGATGTTCTACTGTCATCCAACAAAGCTGAGGTGTGAAACATTTGACTTGTTTGTGAATATGTGAGAGAAAGAGAGAGCGCACGAGAGAGAGAGGGGGGGGTGGGGGGGGGGGGGTTGTAGTTACTGTTGCACACACACATACACACACACGTACATCAAAGCAGAGATTGGTTTCAGGAAATGTTTTATTATCTGTTCTCTTCCAAAGCTGCTAATCACAACCACTCTCTTTCATCTTTGCATCCACCCCTCTGATTTCTTTCTCTCTATGTCCCTCTCTCCTCCACACTTCTCTCTCCCCCATCCATCCTGTGTGCAGGGGTATCTGAGCGTTGGAAAAAAGTCAGATAAAAAAGACAACATTTAAAAAAAAAAAAAAGAAATAGGCAAAGCAGAGTCTGAGTATCCCTGTAGGTTTCCAATTTTTTAGAAAAAAGACCCTTCCCTCTCTCCTCACGTTGTCTTTTCTCGTTCCTCTGTCTCCTCCTCTCACTGAGGCCGAGGAGCGGTGAGATAATTTTCCTGTAGAATCCCTCTCGCACCAACAATAATCCCATCCCAAGTTGTTAGAAATATTGGAAATACTGGGAATATATAACCTGCTGGTGCCAAGACGGCAGGGAGCTGGACAAAACATCGCGCAGCGGGGAAAACATTGTCCCAATCATTCCCAAATCATTCCACAACAAAGGACAAGGGCCTCAGAATTGCCATAATCCCGTATTTTACTGCTGAGCAGTGATGAGCTCTGCTGTACTGTGTCTCTGTGTGAATGTGTGCAGTGTGACACATTATTTAGGCTTAGAGTTTAGGGTCAAGCTTACACTTTTTCCTTTGATCTTACAATTCTCTTGAATTGATTAGGTCCAATTGTGTGTTTTGCAGCTAAGATGACACAAATGTGTGATATACCTGAATAATGCCTCGCAACATTGTGTAACTCAAATGTTTAGCCTTATATTTGTATTTTTTTGTTGTTGTTGTTGTTGTTGTTAAAAAACAAAGAAAGAAGATTTCTTTTTCCATGTTGTCTTTTTTTAACATTACAGGTAGGCCTAGATGATTAGAGAAATAGAGGCCAGAGGAGAGAGACTTTTGAGAAATATTTGGTCAGAAAGACAGAAGGAGAAAGGTTGGCTGATAAAGAGACAAAGAATGAAAGAAAGAAGAAGTGTGGGATGTCTTGCTTTAAATCTTTCCCCCACCTGTCTCTTTCTCCTTTCCGCTCCCTCCTTTCCTTCCTCCCTCCTTCTCTCTTCCCCTCTATCGCTCTTTGTCTGATCCCTCCCTCTCCACCTGCTCTTCTCCCTCTCTCTTTTGCTCTCCCTCCTTGTCTCCACCCCTTACTCCGCCCTTCCCCGCAGCCATTGGTCAAGTATCCACCAATCACAGCAGAACCGGGGCCTGAGGGACTGCATATGCAAAATGCTGCTTAATATTCATGAGCTGCTATCAGGGCTTTAAGTCGTTGATTAGGACAGCGGCACAGCTTTCCGTCCCAACTGCCTGGCTGGCTGGCTGTGTGTGTACCTATAGCCCCCTCTCCCTGGCTCTCACACACACACCGCACACACGCTCCCTCACAGCTATACACACGCAGAGCCGATCAGTGCAGGCAGCGCAGAGCCTGGTAATTGTAGTGCTCCCTCCAAGCGGAAGGAAGGACCGAGAGAGAGGAAGACCGGGGAAAGAAGAGGAGGAGAGAGAGGAGAGATATAAAAACTTTGATTTTTTTTTTTTAAATGTTCTTGTTTTTTCCCTGGTGGAGGTTGACATGACTATGACCCGGTATCGCCGATGGATTCGGTAGGACACCCGTTATCTGAGTGTTTTTTAATGCACTCTGAACAAGAGTAGGTAAATTTTACCTTTTAATCTTATCCTTTTATTCATCATTCAACTTGTCTTAGTCACTGTCTTTCATTGTGTGTGTGTGTGTGTGTGTGTGTGTGTGTGTGTGTGTGTGTGTGTGTGTGTGTGTGTGTGTGAGTGTTTGTGTCTTTATGTGCTGGTATGCAGCGGAGGTGGCCAGCACCATGTCAAGGTTGTTTCTGCTGTCAGGTGGCACACGTTCACTGTGTGTGTGTGTGTGTGTGTGTGTGTGTGTGTGTGTGTGTGTGTGTGTGTGGCTGCAGTATCCGGACAGCAGCTCTTACTCAGTGGATAGAAGAGCGGAATTTCTGTCCCTCCACCTGGGAGCGAGACATACACACAAACACACCTGCATACACACACATACGCAAAAACACACACACACACACACACACACACACACACACACACACTCATTAATAACATTGAGACGCAGTTTCTCCTTCACTTTCTTCACTGGCATGAGTCAAATTGTGTTCAGGACAAAACAGCAACTCAGTCAGAGTATGTCTACTTGCGTGTATGCCTGTGCATGTGTTTATACTTGTGTGTATGTGTGTATTCATCCAAGCAGAGAATCAGAGAGGTAACAGGGCATTGAGGTTACAGGAATAACGTGGAGAGACGGGAGGAAAAGGGCCCATAAGAAAGGGGGAGAGCTTGGCTCTTAAATGCCAGAGGAGGTAGAATTTCAGACGGGCAGCTCAGCGTGTGGCCCCGCACAGGAATTAGAGACAGTTACACACACACACACACACACACACACACAAACAAGCGAGTGCCGCTGAGCTGCTCCTTTAGCCAACGCTTTGCTCTTTTAGTTGAATGTTGAAGACGCTGTTAAAAATCAGATGAACTTATTGGCAGAACGGACAGCAGCAGTGTGGGTAATTGTGTGAGTACCATGCAAGTGTGTTTTATGAAAATGGCAAAAGGACAAACAAACTCATAGAATAAAGTGTAGTAAAAATACCGATATACAGATACTTTGACCTTTTTCAAACGTTAGAATGTAAATAAAACATTGATTTTTCTGAAGTAGTGAGTGTAATTCAGTAGGTGGACTACAATCTCTTTGCATGTATGAATTCACTCATGGCACTGATACTGTCAAATTTGCATTGCCATTAATTAATGAAACAATTTAATAGTAAATATGTAAAGAAATAAAAATACATGTATAGGGTAATTAGGTTCTAAGTGGCCGTGGCTTTATAGTAAATTAATTAAAATGAGTTGCACTGAATCACAGCCTCATTTAAAGTGTTCTTACGGTAGAAAGTCAGAGGTGAAGAACTAGTCAAAGCAGAAGCCGATGCAGGATGATTTTTACTGATGTGTTTCCTGAACATGATATTATTGAGATTTTTAAATAAAACGGACATTTTTTGTGTACTTTGAAGCTGTCTCACCATTGTGTGTGTGTGTGTGTGTGTGTGTGTGTGTGTGTGTGTGTGTGTGTGTGTGTGTGTGTGTGTGTGTGTATTTAACATGCTGAGACCCTCTCACCTACACAGTATGTGGAGTGGAGAGGAAAATG
The DNA here is from genome assembly GCF_008315115.2 of Sander lucioperca. NCBI lineage: Eukaryota > Metazoa > Chordata > Actinopteri > Perciformes > Percidae > Sander > Sander lucioperca. Next base: position 15,842,632 of record NC_050175.1, read on the forward strand.
TTTAAGTAAAAAGGGCAGCTGGTCTTTCATCATTTTTAAACAGATTTTTGGTTTGTTTCAATTATGATTAGATTTGAACAAATAATAGAGATTTACAAATGCCTAAAGAGTGATTCCTTTTCGTATTATTTTATATTTATTAAAACAATGACACCCGAAGGCGTTTTTAATCTTTTATTTTTTTTTTTATGGCAGTGCAATGCCATGAATCAGCCTTTGATGAGTTTGACAAAGACTCTTTAGAACAACCTTTCATATTGGTGATATGTTCTATATTGAGCATGCTGATTTCCTTTTGTAAATCAAATGACTGGATGTCCAGATCAAAGTCTGATTTCAAAACATTTTTGACTGTAAGGATTCAACCCTGTACACTTTACTGAGCAGAGTCTGTGTGCTGGTCTTTCAACTGCAAAACAGTGTGGTGTATTTTAAGAACCAACAGCAATTCGGGTTGAACACATTAAACTCTGTCTTTTCATTGTGAATTAGACATAAAAGTGAACATTTTTGGCCAGAGTTTGATGAAAAAAATGTATAGCGTGAGAGCTGTGTTTAGAAATTAAGCACAAATATATTGACAGAAAAACACACTTTCATGTCATGTTAGCGGTGGAATGTGCTGCTTTACCTGTGTGTGTGTGTTTCTGTGAGTGCACGTTGGCTGGAACCGCTCTCACATATTTAAGAAATCCTGTGGTCCATTATTGCATCTGTCCATCTGTCCGCTTCTTCATCCATCCATCCATCCATTCATCCATCCATCCTTCCATCCATCCACCGTTCTCTTTTCTCTGCTCAGGCTTCCCCTCGTTTGCTCTCAGGCACTGCTCTCCTGCACTAATTAAAATATTAGGGATAATGATCATACCGATAATAATAATAATAATAATAATAATAATAACAACAAGTACCGCTTAAGCTGTTAACATAATTGCATTCCCCTCATGCCACCATATACATACCATTTGCATATCATTAAGGTATATTTCCGACGGTGACTTTAGTGAATTTGGTGGTTTTTGTCAGTGGGTGTGAAGGAGACGGGTGGTGAGAATTACACAGCGGCCGTGCTGATCATTCAGTAAAAGGTTTGCAGTGTGAGAGATAGCAGCATGAATGATTGCGGTCATTTGTTTTCTAGATTTAATTCTTTTGATTTAATGACATGGAAATGTTTGTGATTGTAAGTGAAAATCTAAATTTTTATTCAATCAAATGAAGTCTGAATGAGTAACAGTTTGGTACATGTTTGAAATTGCACTCTGTCTAAGTTTGCCTTAAGTGAAACATTTAAATTCATCACACTAAATTCATACATGGCCAACAAAAATATAAACAGAATCATTTAGTTATTGTGATATTCATTTGCCATTTGAACATATTTAATAATTAATCGGTGCACACAATAGCGCTTTACTTTCACCCTGCAATAATTAGTGTTTAATTTCATTGTATCAAGACAGCAATGGAAACAATGCAACAGACAAATTCCATTGTTTCAGTTCATTTTTGGAGCAATACCATGACAGATTTGATAATGATTTTGGGGGTTTTGTGATTTTCGTGGTGACACAGTGTAGTTTAGATAAATTAACTGAAGAAAATCTAATTCTTGAAACTTTAAGGCTGCCCGTTCTGCTTACTGTACACTCTGTTGGTTTAAAATATCAGCAAGTGCTATTTAACTAAAACCTAAATAGTGCAGCTTTGTAATAATGTAGTAGGCAAGGTAATGATCATTTGCCTTTGCTGTTGTTTAACACTGTGGTGAAGAAAAGATCAACATCTATGGAATTAATGAGAATAAAAAGAAAATATTGCAATATTGTTTCTTGTCTAAGAAAATAAAGATGTATTATATTTCTCTCTGCATTTTTGTTTTTGTCAGTCTCTCGTGCACTCTTTTTCTCAGGCCATGAGGGAGAGAAAGCGGTAGAGAGGGAGAGAGAGTTAAAGCTGACTGGAGGGAGGGACGGGGGGACCAAAGAGAGATTGCGTAAATTAAAATCCTTTTAATCTCCTTATAAAATCATTTACTTAATTCATCTGTCAAAGCACGTCAATATGTGCCGCACTGATTGTTGGCTGTGTGTGTGTGTGTGTGTGTGTGTGTGTGTGTGTGTGTGTGTGTGTGTGTGCGCACACGCACACTACATTTGCATCTGTTTGTTGTCATGCATGGATTCGTGCCTGCCTGCCCACATTTTGTGTGTGTGCATGTGTGCGTGTGACCTATTGGTGTGGTATGAGGAGGTGTTTTTTTGTGTGTCTGTTTGGCTGTCTGTCTGTCCCCACGGCATTCGTTGTCTGTCAGTTTTTGCATTGTCTTAGCCTACACACACGCACTAACACACGCAGAAACACACACACTCATGCATACGGCAGCCTCTCTCTCATGTGAAGGGTCCGGGCATTCCAGCGGTAATTCATTCCCGTAAAGAGAGAGAGAGAGAGAGAGAGATTCAATGAGAGAGACAGACCGGGCGAGCAAGCGAGAGGTGGGAAGGAGGAGGGAGGGAGGTTGCTATTGTCTGACACCAGCACTTAGGGGTCCGCTGGACACACATGTACGCTTGAACGCACACATCCATGCACACACATGCACGCAAACACACACCCTCCCACACATTTATTTGTGCATTTGCAGCTAAAAAAGTCAATTGAGGCAAAAATGCAATTACACATGCAGGTATGCAGATATTGAAGACACACCATCACACACACATGACATATATATGGCTTTGAAATTGTGATTTTTTTTCTAATTTATGCTCAATCCGTGTGTGTGTGTGTGTGTGTGTGTGTGTGTGTGTGAGTATGGGTCATAGGTCAGTGCCAGCCTTTATGTGTTAAAAAGAGCACTAAGAGAGACTACCAACTGTGACACACACACACTTGCTGCAATTAGCCATTACACCACACTCTGTGTGTGGGGGGGTGTTATCGAATGCCAAAGCGCTGATTGAAAGAAGAGAGTAAGAGTGATATATAGTGAGAGGCAACGCCGCTCATCTCTTCTCATCTCTTATCCTTTTAGCCTTCCCTCTCTTCACGCCGCTCATCCGCTCATTCCTTGTGTTCCGTCATCCATACATCAAAATGTGCATTCATTTATCATTACTCTAATCACAATCTATCAAATAATTTATGCTTTGACTAAGAATTACTCTTCTTGCTACGTACTGAGTTTTCTGTCTCATTCAAGCCTACTTTTATGTTTCTACTTTATGTAGCAGTGTAGCTTAGAGAGATGCGCAAGAAAAAGGGGAGTCTTTGCCATTGTGCAATTTGAGCTTCCAGTGTCATAAGCATGTGGTATGTTCCTCCTTTTGTGAAAGTGTTTTTACGGATCTGTTTGATTTTAGAGAATATTGAATTTTCTTAATTTATGTCTTATTAGCATTAGCATTTGTAATATCACTTCTGTGGCTTTATTATTTTTAGTGAAGGAGTTACTAAAATGTGATTTCAGCTGTTCACTGGGTAAACTATTAAGCTGCGCTTCAGAACAGGAAACTCGTGTGTGTGTGTGTGTGTGTGTGTGTGTGTGTGTGTGCGTGCATGTGTGCGTGTGTGTGTGTGTGCGTGTGTGTGTGTGTGTGTGTGTGTGTGTGTGTGTGTGTGTGCGTGCGTGTGCGCAGGCGTGCGTGCGTGCATGCGCCCATAGTGTCGTGCTCAGGGCCTCTAATGCTGCCTCTTACTCCTAATGGGAGGAGACAGCGGAGACTGGGCCACAATAGAACAGATTTAGATGGAGAGGTGCTGTGCATGCGTGTGAGTATGTGTGTGTGCCAGAGTGTGTGTGCATGAGTTAAAGAGGATCGAGAGAACGATGCAGGTTCAAACGTCTTGTCTGTCTTTTGCACTTTTTTTGTTTTGCTGTTTCTCTCTCTCTCTCTCTCTCTCTCTCTCTCTCTCTCTCTCTCTCTCTCTCTCTCTCTCTCTCTCTCTTCCTCTGGGTCCGTGGGGAGAGCCCTATAGATTGGCTGGTTGGATAGTTCTCCCCCTCTACATGCCCAGGCCTTGTAAAGCATGATTAAATTGTCATTGTTTCGACAGTGTGTAAGGGGGGTTCAAAAAGACAAAAGGGGAAAGATACAGTAGAAAGGGACATGGATAGAGACTAAGAGAGAGAGAGCGAGAAAGAGAAATGAATGACCATGCTGCCTTCCGACTGACAGTGAAATATTCCTCCTCTCATCCTCCCATCATGCTTCATGTGTGTGCCTGATGGGGAGAGAATGACAGCCCAGTCCATCACCCCACCCCTCTGTTTATTTTTATTTTTTTAGTCTTTCTCCCTTTGCTTTTTCTCTTTGTGTCGTCTGTGCACTTGGCCTCTTCTTTGGTATAATTCACATTAATAAATACATGATAAAGTTTATCAAATTTTCATGACAAATTAACTCCATCATCACACAAATATAGTCAACCTAGTTATACATCATCACTTAATTTACCATACATTCAGACGTCCTGGCGCTAAACAAAACAAAAACAAAAGCGCATCTTTTCTGAATCAGAGAATGGTGATTAAATAACACTTTTTTGCCTTTATAATAACAGCATGCACTATAAAGTACTGTAATACTCATGGTTTTCTTGTGATAAAGGAGAGGAGAAGGATTCTTAAAAAAAGTTTTTTAAATTGTCCACGTTTTGCGTCATAACTGCTTATTGCCACCAAACTATTGAATTTTTTTTATCATCATAGGATAGAAAGTATTCAAAATTACATGTAAACTTTAAAACGCAACACATATTTTATTGAAATAAGTAGCAATTTCAAAACAGCAATTTTTTTAACGTTAACGATTTTACGTTATTTTCTTTTTTTCTGCTTTGTTTCGAGTCTTCACTGATGTTATAAAGCAGATTGTTTTATTACAAAAACAAACAAGCAAAATGTACTCTCTAAATGCAAATAGATTGGTACATAATATGTGCTGGTTTGTGTAAAATGCATGATAGGTATTGTTTATATAAAGGTTTTATCGTATCATTCACATTCCATGAAGTTTTTGAGGAAAAGGAAAGGTCTCTAACAAATGTTGAGGATAGAAAGCAGCTCATTCTGCAGATTTATTTTGTTACAAAGAACAAACCGCTCGACGGTGTTCCTGTTTCTTCGCCCCTAACATTTTCCCAGCGAGTCATGTCAGTCACATGTTCACACACATTGTTGTGCACATGTGCAACCCAGAATCTGTCTGTGACCATTAAAGAAAAATGCATCAGTGTGTATGGCCCATGTTTCTGTGTGTGTGTTTTGTTTTTGTCTTTTAACTCTGTGTTTGCAGTGCGGACTTAAGTTGTAGCAGCGCGTTTTATATAGGTTGATGTTCAATAAAATATTTTACATAAGCCTTAGATTTTCAAAATTATCACACGCCACAATCAGCCTTTTTCATAGACAAACTATAGAAAATATCTGGCGAGTTGAAACAGAACAGGCACTTAAATATTTAGAAGTGCGGAAATGCCCACAGCTTCAATCACTTTCTTCAAACCTTTTCAGGTATGTTGTCCTCAGTATGTACGTTCCTCTACGTAGCTGATACGCACTTCTCTTGACCGCCGCAGATAATTCATTTCCCCTTTATCCCCGTCTTTTTTCACCATTCACCCCCCGCACACACACTCCTCCTCTCCCTCCCCACACTCCCCTCCCTCGTGGAGCTGTCACCTTTCTGCACCCGCTCAGTCCCTATTAAGGCCGACAGCCCATCTGCCGCCTGCCCCGCTAACAGCTCCCGTCGCTAACGCACACACACACATCCACATTTACTCAGACACACAAAGGGCTGCAGTGTCGAACCCTACTTGCCCTGATGCATGTGCAGACACGCGCAGAGGAACATAGTCACACACCTTCGCATATAAATATGTTAATGCACTCAGTATTTGTGATTATCTAATGATCATTTTAATGTCTCACTGTTACACACACACAAACACATGACTTTATCAGACTCTATTCATGAGACTTGATGTTTTACAAATATGTCATTATTATATCACACGTGCAAATATTAAATTTACATTTTTAACAATTATCTGACAACATTATCAGGAACAACTAACAGTGCAGTCATATCGCACCACCTTTTACCAGCCAGGAGCCTAGTAATGGAAACAAGAGCCACAGTTGTATTGTTAAGATGCAAGAAAGGGAACAGTATAAAAGGAAAATACATTTGAATTTTTTTTTTCTTTTTCACTTTGCTTTGTCCGATTTTTGGTTTTGCATATTGTGAGGAGGTGGACTGGATGTCCCCGTTCTTTTGCCATTTATATCCTGCAAATTAATTTGTCGTTAGTTTTTTGTTCATCAGTGTTCATATGTGTGTATGTCACCTACAGTATGAAACTGTGTTTGTTAATTAAACTATGTTTATGTGGATATTTATGGGATATGTGACTGGAAGATATCACACTGCCCTGACTAGAGGGGTAATTAGGAAGGGCAGTTGGAGCCCTGTGTGTGTATGTGTGCGTGTTGTGGCATTTGCTCCCTTCAGGGATAGGTGCGTTTTGCATTAGCAAGAATGGCAACTGTCTCATTAATCACTGCATCACCATGTCACACACACACACACACACACACACACACACACACGTGTGTGCACACACACACACACACACACACATACTGTGTCGTGGTCATTCTGTTCACAGATGGGCCAGCAACACATGAGCGAGTCACTGAGCATCAGAAAGACACCCACAATCTCCTTACTTTCACACACACACACACACACACACACACACATACACACACAAACCTCACATCCACAATGTGAGCATGTGTGTCTGTGCTGGTGCCGCTTACATGTAGTGACAGGAGCGTGAAATAGGTCAGGTAGAATCACATAGGTTAATACTCTTCCCTTTTTTCTCTCCTTTTGCTTTGTACGCGTGTATACATATTTATGACATGAGCTATTTCTTTTGCTGATGTGTAAGTACCTTTATGGCATTGAATGCTTAAAATGAAAGGTTTCTTTAAATAATCTGAATCCTGAATTGTGTCTATTGTATTTTTTCTCTTGTAAGATTTCCCTGCATTGAAAAGAATGACTAACCACTGTTGATGCCTGATTTAAATGATTGTTTGCTGATGTTAAGATGCCTTTTAGCCTAAATTTAATCTCCTGGAATAAATAAAGACATGAAAAAAAAAAACGATTACTTAGCCATAAGGTATAATGTAATAAAACAGAATCTCCCTTTGACAGAATCTCCCTTTGTAATCCCCAACAGTTTTAGTGTCCGGGTTAATGCAAGTGGCAGACTGGAGGTGATTTCTGCAAAATCAAAAGGCCTTTTGCTGTTTAGCTAAAACACTGTAACAGTGATTTGTCTCAGGACACGGTAAACTCAGGTTTTCTTTCTAAAATTGCATCTCATGGTTCACGGTAATGAGGATGTAAAGCTATAGTTTATAAGGAAGTCACGTCACCCTTCCAATGTTTGCCGAATTTCTCCCTTTCATCTTCATCTTATTAATCTCATTTACTTTATGTTGGTCCGTGGAAGGATTCACAATTCACGAACAGCTTCTTTTGTGATTGGAAAGGTCGGGATGGGGATTCAAACTAACAACATCATGTATACATGGTACTGGGTGTACCTTAGTCCAGTGTGACACCAGGATACTCCCCCAATAAAAAAAAAAGCAGTATTAAGTGTTGCCTGTCTATATAGCATTGTGACACCGCAACCAAAGCCAATAAGTGTCTGAAGCAGCAGCAGCAAGATATCGATTCCTCCTATTCACCAGAGTGGAACTAAAACCTACATATTACACACCCTGGCCCTCCACCTCTCACTGAGCCAACCCAGCTCTGTGGATGGAGGGAAGGGGGGGCTGTCAGACGAGTGATTGGTCTGTCTGCCTACACCTTAAAAGCAACCCACAGTGCGACAACATTACACACACGCATACGTACACACCAATGTCTGTGTGTTTGTGTGGTAAACGTGTCTATCAGTTTGTGACACATACTAACATCCTGCTCTATTTACTGATACACATCGTCTGAGACAACACGCACACACAGGACTGTGGTAATGACTCCTGTAAAAAATATTCAGCTAAACCAAAACAACATTAACTGAAAGAAGTATGATTATTTAATGTAATAGCTATTTAGCTTCTTGCATTGCTCGAAGAGCTCCCGGGCGTTATTGCTTTGACAAGTTTGCTGTGAAAAGATTAGTCAGAACCAATGTAAAATATTTACTGTTAAAATTTGTAGATTTCTCAGCAAAGTTTCAAGTTTTTTTTTTCAAGTTTCTTTTATAGGCCCATTTTGGAATAACCAAACATAATTATTTTGACTTATCTGTCATTATGCCAAAAAAAAAAAAATACAAATCCTTAAAATGCAAAGCACAGGGACGCCTCAAGCATCGCCAGAAGGCGTCTCTTATGTATTATTTCAGAGGGATCACTTACCAGTTGCGTCCTGACATCTGTTTGCCAGTCTGAATTGGTTTCTGTATTTTCTATATTTTGTTTGTGTGTAATAAAGTGTATTTCTTCCCAAAAGCCCCGCTCCATTCTCCCCTGATAGTTTTGTTTAAATGTTGGCCACCCAGCCAATTTTATCATAAACCCTGCCTTCTCTCCTCCTTGACGTCAGCTATAGGCACTGTCCCTTTTTTCTTGCAACGCCGTGTTTGTAATTTATTTATTTTTTGCAATGGATAATTTTGATTCTGTTGCCCGCAGTGACCTTATCACTCCGGCGACAGCTCCTCCCATGACGACAGTGCTGGGTTTGAGTGACGGATAGCAGTCCCTCCTCCGGTGCTTTTACTTTTATATTACCTCAGTCTGAAGCCTTTTTGCAAGGCTAAAACTGGTAAAACTCCTCTGACGTTAAACATAGCCGGGGTGTGCTTCAATTAGTAGTCTGACGCAGCCACCAGATCGCGCACAGACAGATGCATTTGACAGAAATGTGTTAGCACGTTCCAGGATCAAAGTCTCGTGTACTGGTTTAAAGTCACAACCCGTCCTCTGTGCATCTGTCTGTCTGGCTGACAGCTGTCTGTCTGTCGGTGCTCTCAGCATGTCGGCCTGTGTGTCAGTCTGTCTTTCTATTGCGTCTTCGAACCTGACTGTCCGCATACCTACCTGTCTCTATCCTGCCTGTGCTAAGTAGTTGCATACGCATATAACTATTTGTGTATCCTGTAGCTGTTCGTTATTTCTACTGCAAAAGCAAAAAAGTGTACGTTGAATGTGTGTGTGTGTGTGTGTGTGTGTGTGTGTGTGTGTGCGTGTGCGCGCGCGTGTGTGTGTGTGTGTGCGTGTGCATTAACTACATGTGTAACACATGACATGGTCTCCAATTTTATTGTAACTTATAACTTGTAACTTTTTTGTTTTTATTCTTTATCTTACTGCAAGCTTTTTCTTCCTTTTTCTATCCATGTTAGTGGCCTTACCTATTGTTAAAAAAAAATATATAAGATTTCTACATTTCTTATTGTATTACATTATTTGTCCCTGGACAATTGATATGTATGTGTTCTCCTAATGTTTAAATTTTAAAAACAGTTTTCAGTCTTTTTTTAATAGATGTTGTATCTTTTACTTGACGGTAAAATGGTTTGCTCGCCATGTACCATTTGAAAGGCCATGTCTCAGCTGGTCTTTCCCATCTGCGGTTTCTCTACCTTATTCTGTTGCACTGGCTGTATTTTCACCCCTCCTTCTTTCACTTTGTCCCTGCTTGCAGAATGAACTTATCGAAGGGGCCATTGGTGAACAGCAGCAGTGACGATAACTCCAAGTCAACCTATAGTAAATGCGGCGCTGGCGCCTGGAGGATGCACCAAAGCTACGATCCACTGGAGGCAAACCACATGAGAGACGCACATGCCCTCTACAACCCCAGGTAAGACAGCATGACAAGTGGACCAAAGAAACACAAAAAGAAAAGGAAAGAGCGAAAAATGTAAAAGAAGAAGAATCTATGACTCAGGTTCAGTTTTACACAAAAGCCACACTTGACCTCTATAAACCTCAGATGAAAGAGAAAGAAGAGGCAAGCATTTGATACATCAAAAGCCAGTGTTTTTAGTGGTCCGTGGTGTGTGTGTGTGTGTGTGTGTATGTGTGTGTGTGTGTGTGTGTGTGTGTGTGTGTGTGTGTGTGTGTGTGTGTGTGTGTAAGAGAGAGAGAGAGACAGCGCTGAGAACTTTTCCCTCTGCCCTGTTAAAGCATGAGGGTTATATAGTTTTGCCTTTCTTAATTTTCATTTATGTATATCCTAAGTCAGGTATTTCTTCTTTTCCTTATTCCATGAAAGCAGGCTATATGTTCAAACGATTAAAGTATATTTTACATTTTCTGCATACACGTTTTTATAAGATCCATATTTAAAATAAGCTCCTCTGCTTTTGTGTCACCATGTGCAAAAGGCAACATTACTATACTGTATGCAATAAGCAGATTTACCTCCTTAAACGTATTAACAAAGCAGTTTCAGTACCCTGTATTTTATCTGATTTTCTTTCTTTTTTTCAGTTTTATAAAAACCCCACACAGTGACTGCTAAGATTCTTACAAACCCTAATCAATTATTTCTGTTCATCAGTAACAACAGACAAGGTCCTTGGAGTAGCCCAGTCTAAAATTTAAGGTTCCGCTTTCTAAGTGGTGTATGTTTGATATTTGATAAGCAGTTTTTAGTTGTAACACTACTATAAAGATTAAAGAAAACATGGCAAAGTGTGGAGAAAGGACTTCATTTTCTGCCACTTAATACTAGTTTTTGTGTGTGCATGTGTATATGTGTTTGCTACAAATTCTACCTAACACATTACTCAATGTGCAAATGCAAATATTTAATTTTGAAAAGATGTACTAATACTGTTATGTACTTTTTTTCTTCACCTGGAGCACTGTCTTTGTTTTGTTTTTTATTTTTAAAGTATATATCGAGTATCACAAGAAGGACACTTCAGTAGTGCAAATGCGTCACAGCATAGAGGCTTTATATTATATCTTTCAGTTGAAGGACAGTCACTGTACATTACGTTACCATTACAGTAATCCCCCATGCCATCTGCATGTGCAATAAAGGATGAAAAGTTTAACCAAAGGGATGTTTTCCTTTAAAGTTATCCAGTAGAAACCAGTTCTAGGTTTGTGTTGTTTGAGGCAGGTGAAACTGAGGGCTGCCTTAGCCTATTTTTTTTAGAACATAAACTGTAAATATGCTGCTTGTTTCATGTTAAAACACAGCAAATGTGTGACGCATGAAACACAGACAGAATTTCTCTCTCTTCATTTTCATCCTCCCTCTCTGCCACTTCCTCTCTCTGTATTTTAATCATTCTAAGTGTCTCCCAATAAAAGATAGAGCATCATGCCCAGATTTCAAAAGTGTAATTGTAAGTATTTGTTTTGTACATAATGAGCACAATGCTGGTTTGTTGCACATATGTTTGTATTTTATTCAATATTTTCTCACCTGAGATTGTTGTAACCCAGCACTGCCAATGATTTGAAATGCCATTATTAAATGCCATTGTGGCAAAAAGTGCTCAGATTAGCTTTCCAAAACTTTATCTATTGGTTGGGTATTTGATGTGTTTAGACAGTCACTTGCTGGATTTAATCTGTTTGTAACCAAACAACGTTATGCTGCATGGTCTCAGTAACTGACATGGGTAACTTAACGAACATTACAATCATGCATTATGATGTTATTGTTGTATTATTGCAGCCTATTAAAACACTATTGATTAGTGCATTGTTAGTCTTTTGCAGAGTGTGTGTGTGTGTGTGTGTGTGTGTGTGTGTGTGTGTGTGTGTGCACTGTAGACTGGGAAGTCTTAGTCCAATAGGATTTCAGGGTTAGTCTGGGTCAAGCCAATTACAGGTCTGGCAAGTCATTCTCACGCAGACTCTCAGCCAGTCACCAAGAGGAGTATGACTAGCACAATGTGTGTGTGTGTGTGTGTGTGTGTGTGTGTGTGTGTGTGTGTGTGTGTGTGTGTGTGTGTGTGTGTGTGTGTGTGTGTTGGCAAACAGGGAAGTCTAGTGATGAGAGGTGTAAAGGTTTGCCAGGGGCTAGGGAGTCACCCCATGGCTTGACGTCACACACTACATTCGCACTAATGTATACACACACACTAAAACTCTGCACTGGGGAACATTATTTGCTTGGTTCAACTTTTGGACCAAGTTAAAACAAACTTCAGAATTTATCTCAAGAAGTTTACTGAAACACTGCAATGGAGGAATATATATTGTATTAAACAGAGTAATCTATCCTCAACAATATGCTCACAGCAGTAAGTTTAACTTGTCATAGTAGGAAAAGCACATGTTACTAATAACATTATAATAATAATTAGGCTCTAAATGGTAAAGATGAAGGTAAATACCTCTCACCTCACACATACATGCAGTAGGTGCATTTTTTCTCATACAAAAACAGGAGTGCATTTGCACACACACACACACACACACACACACACGCAGTATAACATCACATGTACATTCCCTCTAGGATATCTGACCTCCAACTGTGTTGATGGGATTTAGTCACCCAATTGACATTAACACTCTCACACACACGCACACTTGATGTGCCTTTGGGGAAATAAACTACAATTTCTGTTGTACAACAACAATTTATATACTTGTGGCCAAAATATTAAAATATTTCAACATGTGTTTATTGATTTGGAACGATATTTACACATTCTGTTGTTAGCACTGAGAAAGCATACTCTCATTTAATCCATCAAAAAACTAAATTGTTTTATTTAAGACATAATGTGAAAAACCTTCATATGCTTTGTTTCCTGGAGCTTTTGCTCAAATGAAAACTTCTGAAGGAATTCCTAATTTGTTTTTGGAGATCTGCAGTTTTCATTGGGCGGCAACAATATTATTCCTCTTTTTATTTAGGCCATCAAACCATGGGAATGTGATTGATGTCAGGCCGCCTGGATGCGCTTGAACACACACACACACACACACACACACACACACACACACACTCACACATTGCTGTAAACTGAGCCCCATGTAATCATAATGATAAAGCAGATTGCCTTAACACACAGATGGGCTTCCCAACAGCTCTGTGTGTGTGTGTGTGTGTGTGTGTGTGTGTGTGTGTGTGTGTGTGTGTGTGTGTGTGTTGCGTGCGCGCGTGCGCAAGTGTGGACAACGCTGATTGGATTGCAGATTTATAGAAGAGGATTACTGCTGGAGCAGAGAGAGAGAGCCAAAGAGAGAGAGGGTTCCAGACACTCACCTCTCATTAACTTCCACCCCCTTCACCTCAACTTGCCTTATTTTCAGTCATGGGCAAAACACACACACACACAGAAACATGCACAGTCAAGATGCTGTGTCGATGCAGCACCTCATTTTTCCATGCAGTGCCAAATTTATGCTTATTAAATAATTTTACAATAAAATAATAAAGGAGGATTTCAATTCTTGTAATGTGCAATTATGACTTTAGGAAAGCAAATTTTGATACAATGTGAAAGCATAGCCAATGCTGCAAAGATGAGCAGCAGCGGACAGACACTTATTGTCAGTGGATTGTACGACGAAACATAAAATTCAGTTGAGACTGGCTGACATGGACACTGTAGAAAATGGAAAAAATAAATAAAAATGATAGACATTCAAAGAGAATGTAAAATAGACAGAAAGAAACAGGTACCTGTAGGCCAGCAAGAAACAGACAGAGAGGCAGAGACAGTGGGCACTCCAGCAAACCTGATTATGACTGGATGTGAATTAGATTCCCTAACAGATGGTCCGGGATCGAGGCTGTAAGGTGCATCAGCCAGCAGTGAGGGGAGGGTTGGGGGAGGAAGGAGGGCAAGAGGAAAAAGAGGAAAGATCAGGCGAGGGAGGCAGAGGGGACAAGTGTCAACAGCAGTTGTTGACAATAGAGATCCATTTAGTTCGAAGGCTTTTGAATTATTATTTAAAACATTTGGGTAATGTGGAAGGAATTTTGTATTTTAAGACATATTCCACAACATTCACTTTCTTTTTTTGATCCACAGTAACTACAGTCACATATTGTCATCATACAGTAAAAGTAATGACATGGCTGAATCTCTACTGTTCACTTGTATCAGAATGTTAGTTCTTCCTTCTTCTAAATGTGTTATTTGTAGAATAATGAATGCTGAATTTAGTAGGAAGCTGTGAACTTAGCCTGTTTAGGGCAGATTTTCTCAATTTTTACAGATGCTGTGCATTATTGTACATACTCTAGCTTTGCTCTCTCTCTCTTCCTGTGATGGATAGGTGTAAATCATCACAATCCTGTAGTGACAGCCCAATTTCCCCAAATCTGATCTGCTTAAAGAATGCAGCTTTGACGCTCTACTCGCTGATGTCGCCTCTCCTCTTCTCTCCTATCCTTGCCTCCCCTCTCCCATATTTTTTTTTCAGATCGAGCACCACTTTATTTCACACACTCTCTTTCTTTCTGTCTCTCCTCTCTTTTGCAGCATTGTGCTCTCTGTTCCCATTCCTTCCTTGTCTGTTTTCCCCTTCCTCCCCTCCCCTCTCTCTGCCTCCGTCCCATGTCACATTTGAAAGCCCTGTCATATTTACTAGAGTGGAAATCCTCTTTCACCATCTGCTTAATAAAATGTGGTTTTAATCTGATGGGGGATATTTTGTTTTTTTAAACACTTTTTTTTATTATACTTCTGCGCAATTTCATTTGATATGGCACCTTGCCCATCTATCTATCTGTCTGAGTATGAGAGAGAGAGAGTGTAGGATTGTACGCAGAGAGCTGTACGTCTCAATGTACACAAATGGTCAAATGTGTGAGTGTGCGTGTGTGTGTGTGTGTGTGTGTGTGTGTGTGTGTGTGTGTGTGTGTGTGTGTGTGTGTGTCAGCCACAATCGCAAGTGTCAGTAAGTGTTTGGAAGGGCTGTTGCACCCCTAATGCTTAGCGATAACACTACTAATCCACACACACACATAGAAAGATAGACGGACACTAACCTTGATCAATTACCTTTCTTTTATAAAAGAAACCAGCCTACAATGTATGTCCCTTATACCCCTGCACAAACATCACCATATACCCCTGCACAATATCATGTGAATACGCAGTATGGATGTGTTCAGTCACATCACATTTATTGGTCCTAACAAATTAAATATGTATGTGTAATTTTTCATAAAAAGGAGAATTAACATTTTCGATTTTGCCACATGCAGCATCTCCTATAAAAGGTTTCCGTAACAAAAGGCTGAATTCAATAATTTAGCTCATTTTCACTCTTCTGGCTTTCCAGTAAAAGGCTTGAGGTCTCTACTTGTACATGGTATGCAATTTAGTCTGCCAAGTCCTGAAATAGAACTGAATTAGACATCTAATTTGCAGTAATTTGTGTATTTGATGATTTAGCAAATAACTACCTGAAAACAGACTAACTGTTAACTGTACTCGTGATGTGCAGCATACTGGACAGAGTTTAGCTGTTGTAGAGGTTTGAAGCACTGTTCTTACAGTAGACAACCACCCTTACAAATACAATGACATACAGCAGATAAAGGAGACAGAAAGAGAGAGACAAAGAGAGAGGTAAGGAGAGAGAGAGACATGGTGACAAAGATAGCGCCTGGCAGGAACACACTTATCAGCAACTGCTCCGCAAGAAAATGACCTAAATCATCAAGATTCCCATCTGAGGCACACACACACACACACACACACACACACACACACACACACACACACACACAGGGTTAGCAGTGCACTGCCTTCACGTTTTTTCCCTGAACAAGCTCAACCTCTTCATATCTTTCCACTTAAATAACTACACCAATGCAGTCAGACTCTCAAATCTAAATCATTCTTTTTACAGACCAGGGAAGACCTTGAGAGGAAAAGGAATTCCCTTAAAAATTTGGAATATAATCACCTTTTATGAGAAGAGAACAGACCGAAAAAAGAAGAGAGAAGAAGATGAAACCGTTTTTAACAATACCTCTATGTGATGATTGAAGACATAGGCAATGTATTGATATCACTAGACTCAACATGATAGTCCTGAACAGTCTGCAGTTTGGAAAGCACATAATTCTTAATCAATCGTGTTTGGCCGAGCCTGCCCTGTGTGCTGTCTCCCACTGTGTATCCATTCACATCTAGATTGTGTGTGTGTGTGTGTGTGTGTGTGTGTGTGTGTGTGTGTGTGTGTGTGTGTGTGCGCGTGTGTAAACTTTATAAACCCCAGGATGCATCATAACAGCTTTAGCCCCACTAGTGTGCCTCTGTAAGTTAAGTCTTACCCAATTCATTTCACACCTGTGTATGTGTTTGTAGGTAGTTGTGCACAGCAAAGGTGTGTGTAGGTCTGTCTGTTACATTAAAATTCATACCTAGAAGGAGTCGTGGTGTCTAAACACACTCACACACTCACATTTCCTCTACTCTGCTGGTCTTTACAGCCCAACAGCCCATTGGGCAGAATGTGTTTTAGCCATTATCACATTGATTGTATGTAATCAGGGGTTTATTCTGCAGCCAATGAAGTGAATTACAGGTTTCCTGCCCCACTAACACTGTAACAATTGATCTGCTCCCTGGTGTGTGTGTGTGTGTGTGTGTGTGTGTGTGTGTGTGTGTGTGTGTGTGTGTGTGTGTGTGTGTGTGTGTGTGTGTGTGTGTGTGTGTGTGTGAGACAGGGTATAGATGCACGAGAAAGAGAGAGAAGCAATGCTAGTGTGTTTGTGTGTGAGAAGTAGAAACAACTAGAGAGAGAGGGAGCGACTGAGACCCAAAGAGAGGGCAAGAGAGAGAGCTCAGTAGGAGGCAGAGTGGTTTAGATTGACTGTCGCTGCGTGAGTTTTTATTTTTTATTTTATTCATCTTTCTCCCTGAAAACAACTATAATCATCGTCACACTGTGAGTCTATGGAGCTAAACTCAAACTCACAGCAACATAGATTATTTTCTCTCTGTGTTTCTCCGCGCACACATTACACAATGCGCATATAAAAACACAGATTCAGTTACTTCTTACCCAGAAAATGGCACACAGAATGACACACATGCATTTGTACATGTTTGTTTGTGTTTTTCTCTGTCCCAGTCCAATAATTCAGTCCCCAGAAAATAGAAAATGTGTTCTCGCTGTAATTCTTTAACAACAGCTGTGTGCTGCTAACAAGTCAAGTTTATGTGTGTGTGTGTGTGTGTGTTTGTGTTTTTGTGCATGTGTGCACACTCACCATTGCATATATCGAAGTAACAAGCTGACAAGCAGTTCAACAACCCTCCACAGATAGGAGCGCGTTGAAAAGGGAATACAATAGAGAGAGAAACAGAGCAAAGAAAGAAAAATAAACAGAGGAGTGTGAGGGCTGAAAAAGCAATTCAGTCAATTGATGAAATCGTTCTATTCATTTGACTATGGAAATGTTAATGCATTTTTGCTCCTGTTCCCCTTCTTACCCCATTCTTTAATTCAATGTATTTTCTTTTCTGTCTTCCATCCTTCCTTCACTTCCCCTCCGTCCCAAAGCACTGCCGGTATGATCTAGATAGAATTGTGTAAGGTTTTCACTCTCTCTCTTTTTTTCTTTTTGCTTATTGGACTGTGTGTTCTTATCAGCATCGAGAGCACAATGCTTGGTGTGATAGAAAGGTATTAGCCAACCCGTGGTAGCTACATTGTCAGCACTTCTCCCTTCTCTGTCTCTATTGCTACCATTTCTCTTTCCTCTCTGTTTTTCCTCTCTCTTATTCCTTTCCACTTATTTTGTATCACTTTTTACATGTGATTTTAAAAATATTGTTAGGGCAGTGAGATGCTTCATACCACTACACTCAAGTTTATCAGGGTGTAGTGAAATCCATATATATTTTAACAGAGCCTTTTTCATTGTCAGGGTAAGATTTAGGCAAAATATTTGTCTTAGCTGCATATGTCTCTTTTCATTATCTTCACATACAAATTATATATTTGAACTATTTTGGTTGTTGGACCATATTTAGTTGTAATGCTAACATGTTTACTCACCAATTGCTGAGATCTATGACAGAAGAGTCCATCAGGACAAGGAAGATGAGTGGTTATGAACAAATTGAGTGATATCAAAGCCTGAATGGTTAGTGAAATGTGAATGTTAAAATGACACCCAGACTATCCGTTGTAAACCTCTATTCAACTCGCAGCTACTTACACTGCTTCTCTTCTGTTCTTTAACCTGGGGCGGGACAAAAACAGTTTGGAGTTGTTTGACGATCAGTTTGTGTTTATGGCTGCCATCTAGCGAGGCAGTCGTACAAAGATTGTATATAATAAAAGGGTGCAAGTGCACACAGAAACTAAAGGAGCACACAGCAAACAGCACAGAGGCACAGAGTGAGGCAGAGAGTAGTTGGTCTAATACGATGATTGTATGTTTGTCCCTGCCAGTTGTCAGGGCGCTACGTCAGCCCACCGCTCTAATGACAGCTTGTCATACTAAAGTGGCCCACCTTCCTTCAAAACACACAGAAAAAAGATTCTTCTTTTCCCTTTCTATTTTTTTTAGACATTATTCTATTCTTTGTGTTGCTCTCTCTCTCTCTCTCTCTCTCTCTCTCTCTCTCTCTCTCTCTCTCTCTCTCTCTCCACACACGTTCACATATTTATCTCTCTTTCATGAGTCACTGTGCCTTTAAAAAAGTGAGAAATGACAAAAAAAGAAATGGGAACGAAGAGAAAGAGAAAATGACAGGGATCGAGCTGGAAATGGAGACAAGGAAAGGTAGTAATCTTTCTGATGTGTGTGTGTGTGTGTGTGTGTGTGTGTGTGTGTGTATGTGTGTGTGTGTGTGTGTGTGTGTGTGTGTGTGTGTGTGTGTGTGTGTGTGTGTGTGTTTGATGTCTGCAGGAACTAAAAGCCACTTTTGTCCGCTCGCTCTGGCTGTCTCAATCTGGTCTCATTCTGTATCTAGTTGGTGTCACAAACACTGTATGTGTGGTCAATTTTATCATCACTAATCCTAAAATCTAAACCTTGTTAACTGTCAGTCCTCATTGTAATAGACTCTAAGTGATCTGCTATTAAGTTATTTATTTCGAAGAGCTATAAATAAAAAAATAACTTAAAAAAATAAGTTATATCCGTCAACTTTGGTAAGTGAATAAGTGTCTTACAATATGGTGCTCTTCCACTGAAGTGCATCAACATGAACAGAATAGCTGGAAGAAAATGAAATTTAAAACCCTTCTTCTGTAACAGAATTAGGCAAAACGGCTAATACTAAAATCTGATTCCTGCTCTTTTTTGTGTTTTACTGCAATCGTCTCATAACACGCTGCTCACGTCTTTGAGCCCCTTGTGAAAACACAAAAAGAAGAAGAAACACACTCAAGCCTTTTCCTCTTTATATAAACCTCTTTAAACACTGAAAACATAAAGAATTGATACAAAAGGAGTCCCAACCCCTTCCCTCTCTCTCCACACTCATCTGTAGAGCAGACAGGCACAATAGGACTGCTCTTTCAGCACTGAGCCATCGTTACATAGCGCCGTAATTATACTGATAACATACATACATAAATGCATTCAACCTCTCGCTCAGCACAGCGCACTGGCTGTGATTTCTTAATCTTCTTTCCTCCTCTCCTCTGCACGCATGTCTTCTTTTTCATTCTTTTTATTCCTCCCCCTTCTACTGCCATTATTTTTCATTTATAAGCAGAGAGAGTGAGAGAGCACATAGTAAAGATGTGAGTGTGAGAAAAAGAGATGATAGAGGAAAAGAGAGAGAGAGAGAGATACGGAGCTAAGAGGAGGAATGGAAAGGGAGAAGGAAAGACAGATAAATGAGAATTTGAGAGAGAGAAAAAGGAAAAAAACACCTGAGATCTTTTGGCACTTAAACTCTTTCACTTAATGGTACTCAGAGGGATTGACGGTCGAAGGGAGGGGGCACAAAAGAGCATAAAGAGTGAAAAAGGAGAGATTAAATCATCACCATCACATCATCTGCTTAAATGTCTCTACTCTCTTTTTCTGTCACCACTGTATTTTCTCTCCCTCTGCTAGAACACAGGCTGTGCGATCTCTCATCACCCCATCACTCTTTCCCACATTTACATTAATTTCTTCATTTCTTGCTTATTCTAGCACCTTTTATGTGTTTCTGTCTTTCCTTCTGTATCCCTCCACTCTCTCCATCCCTTTTTTACCTCCTTTCCTCTTTCTTGATTTGTGTCCAAACCTTTCTCACCGTCCCCCCTCATTCCAAACGGAAGGTATACCTTGGCATCAGATAAAAGGATTTATAGACATTGGTGAATACCACAAAGCCACGATTAATGCAGTCACTGAATTAGAAGAACTTGCAGCGAGGGGATGGGAGAAGTGGTGGTGGGAATAAAATATATAATGAAAATGGGGGAAAAGGCCAAAGTATTGTACATTATAAATGTCATGTCACTTTATGAAAGGAAGAATTGACTGAAGGAAGCAATGAATTTCTGGGAAAGGTTTTGCTTCACAGTACCTGTCTAGGTTTGGCTAAAGGAAGAGGACAGCTTTGTTTTGCTGCTCATCAAACCCATTAAAGGTGCACTATGAGTTCCTGCATGGTTTCAGCGCAATTTCATTTTTGTCTCAAATCGTAGGCATCTCTCCTTGATCCGCTAGCTGCCTGCCCCCTGAACACACTGTGAAAAAGCCCGGTCTCGGGAGACAACACAGGGGTCGTAAACGTCAAACAAACACTAGAGGCACAGGCTGTGCACCAAAATACAACAAACCACCCCAGCCAATCACCGACAAGATGGGAGGGGGAGGGGGTGGGGGTTAGTGACAGTTATGGCCGTTTTACAGTAACCGCAGCCAAGCTGGCGCTCGCCATCATGACATCAAAATAACGTAGATCTTGCCAGCGCGCCCGGATTTATAGCGCGCAAGCAGAGGTCGCGCACCACTCTTTTTATTTCAGCGGTGCGCGACAAAGCAGAAACAGGAAGCATGAATGAGCTCCTGGGCAACCGGATGCCAGGACTCTCAGAGTGACTGCAAGTCTCTCTTGTAAACTTACTGAGTTAAGATGAGTTCTTTTATGGCGAATGAAAGGCTTGATCCGACGAAGTAGGTCATCGAATCAAATCGAAGCATTGACGTTAATGCTGCTGCCAGTTCTGCTGTTGTTTATCTTTTTCTTCTTCTTCTAGTCCGTAGAAAGAGCAAAGTCGGTAGCCTTTCCTCATTAGCGCCACCTCTGTTCAGGAGAAGACTGCAACTAGTGTCGCGACCACCAGCGCAGGTATAAATAGTTACGGCGATTCCATGACGTCACATTTGCGCGCGCCAGCTGGGCTGCGGCTACTGTGTAACACCCTTTAGTCAGTTAGTCATGACAGTTACGGAAACATGGGGGGAGGGGCGAGCTTGCTCTGTTTTGTTTGGAATTTACTTGGAACGTCAACAGAAGTGACCATGCAGGAACTCATAGTGCACCTTTTAAGCACATTAACAACCATTTGGCTATCATATATTCAATGCAGCCAACTCTTTCTCACTTTCTCCATTCTGTCTGTCTTTCTGTCTGTCTGCTTTGGCTATCTGTCTGCCTACCTGTTTTACTGTCTATATCCATTCCCCATTCCCCCACCCTTCCCTCTCCCGACCGGCTCTCTATTCTCCGTCAAGGCGCTGTCTGTGTTTTATGGGTCCCTGTAGAACAGGGATCTTTTACAGGCCGACTGGACTTTAGAAGCCCCTCGTTTAGCAGCATCCTGCCTTAATTAAAAAACCCTTTTGTGCTTTCTGCCTTTAACAATGAAAAGGGAGAAGGGAGGGAGGGCAGGGTTAGAGGGAAAGAGAGTGGTAATGCAAAGAGGAAAAGAAAGACAGAGTGGGCAAGGATAGAGTAAGAGAGAGAGAGAGAGATGGCATTGAATAGGAAGTGATAGGGAGACAGGCAGATAGATAGTAAGTTAGACAAAGGGAGGGATGGAGAGATACGGACTGAGAGAAGATAGCTGTTAATTACAACTGCCATTAACAAGACACCAGTCAGCCTCCTCAGGGAGAGGAAGAAGTAAAGAGAGGGAATAAGAAAGGGAAGCAGAGTAGAGGAAGAGAGGGACAGCAAAAAAAGAACAAGAGGTGAGGAAACAGTAATACTGTGGCACTGATTAGCAGTGATTTTTGTTTTGTTTTTTTCAAACAGTTTTGTATTGTATCAGTGGCCCTAACTTCTGAAACTGTGTGTGTGTGTGTGTGTGTGTGTGTGTGTGTGTGTGTGTGTGTGTGTGTGTGTGTGTGTGCGCGTGTGTGGGTGAGTGAGTGAGTGAGTGAGTGAGTGAGTGAGTGAGTGAGAGAGCATTATGTATGTGTGAGGCTGTCTTTGGGATGATTGAGCAGCAGAGAGGCTGCTTACTGATTGCCTTCATGTAGAACAAGCTGCTATTGACCGGAAAGTGACGGATGTGTCGGCCCCCGAGCATGTGTATGTGTTTATGTGACTGTGTGGTACTGTAGAGGCTTCTCTGCTACTCTATTTAACACACAGTTCCCCTAATGAACCACAATCTATTTAGTTTTTGTATTAAATTATTTTACTCCCTGCTATTACCTTGTCCCTTCTTGCTCCCTCTGCACAGCTCTCAATATCATTTCTCTTGAGGAAAAGAAATAACAAATGTGATGGATGGATGGACATTGAGGAAATACAACAACATTAGAACAAATGATTGCTATAATTGGACTTTCAAACATTGCCTTCACTGTATCTGTTTTTCTTCTTCTCTGGCTTTCCTCGAACCCTTCCCTCTCTTGGTTTTCCCTCTTTTCTTAACAAGTATCTATCATTTTTCTGACATTTTTATACATGACATTTTCTTGTAATACTTTCTTCTTCTTCTTTTTGTTCCTGTCTCACTTCCTTAGGCTTCTCTGCAGAATGTCCAGTAAGGAGCGCCACCTTGAGTCCAACTGTCCGTCCTCCTATATAAAGACTGAGCCGTCTAGTCCAGCCTCCCTGACTGACAGCCTAAACCATCACTCCCCTGGTGGCTCCAGTGACGCCTCAGGCTCCTATTCGTCCACGATGAACGGCCACCCCAACGGCTTAGAGTCCCCTAGCCTTTACGGCTCCAACGCAGGGCCCCTGGGTCCTGCTGGAGGCCCCGGATCAAAGCGTTATGAGGACTGTTCGTCAACTATTGGGGAAGATTCACAGATTAAGTGCGAGTACATGTTGAATTCGATGCCCAAGAGGCTGTGTCTGGTGTGTGGGGACATTGCATCAGGGTACCACTATGGAGTGGCATCCTGTGAGGCCTGCAAGGCCTTCTTCAAACGCACCATCCAAGGTTGGCTTCTATTTTGACTTTCTGTATAATCTATGTCTCTTTGTCTACATTTCTGCCTCTGTGTCTGTCTAGATTAATATGTGTTAAAAACTGTAGACATAACCATAAGCTATGATATATTCAGTGTTGATGATTATTTTGATTTATTCCAAATATTCATTTGAAGATACATGAAAGGTCATAAAGACATCACAACAACAAAAAGCATTGCAGGGTTGGCTGCACAGGGCGCAAGGTCAAAAGTTAAAGGTGAAGAGTGTTTTTTATATTGAACTGATGGGCTCCTTAAAGGGGAACAGCCTTTCAGAGGAATATTGTACACATAGCACCTAAAACATAAACTCTTTTTTTTCACCTTCAAATTAAATGCACAGACACACACACAAAATACAATCTATCACACGCGCACATACACCTGAGCCATTATGGTAGATCCAGGACATATGATAAAAGCCCCAGGCCAGATGTGAACCCAGATTTTTATGTGGTACATGTTTCTGCAAAGTAAGCCACTAGGACACCCACCACAGTCTATTTTTCTCTCCCCTTTAACATTTCTCTTTCTGTCATGCATGCATGTGCACACACACACACACACACACACACACAAACTCAAATATAAACATCCTATTAGGTTATGCATACACGTCAACTCCCAGACACGCCCCCCTTTCACCCTCAACCTTGACCTCTTCTTCATCGACAGCAAAGAGTAATTTCCAGGTAGTGTTTGCATTCCCAGATCTAGCTGCTTATGCTTTAAAGGAAGCATGTTAGCTATAAGCCTGTTGTCTAGGAGATAATGTGGTATCACAGGAAGGTCAGAGGTTATGTCTCGGGGTCAGGAGTTCAGGTTAGGGGTTAGAGAAAAGAAGGGGTAGATCAGTAATCCACATGATGAGAAGAGTACCAGGAATTAGGCTCAGTAATCCTTTGCTCATCTCGTGTTAGGGTTAGAAGTAGTCCAGGATGTGCACAGGTATTTAGGATATTCTCTCCAGTTTTGTGCATATCCAATTCATACTTAGCTTAATCAAGGGAATATCCTTCATTTACCTTTGTAAGCACAGGACAGTTTTGTCTTACACACAACCAATTAGCCATAAAGCAAGCCAATAAGTCTGCCATTTGTTCATTAGTCCACCCTGTTCAAAGGATAGCAAAACCATCCTAGTTTCACATAACCTATACAATATGTGGGTAATCATTCAATACATAGTGCATGGAATTTCACAAATATAGCACTTACAAACAGTACAAAATCTACAACTTGATTGATGAATTCATTGGGTTTTATGATGATTTCCACGTTCCATTCCACAGCAAGCACAACTGAAGCAGATATGTATTAGACTGTTTAACTCTATAATAAAAAACACTGTAGCATAAAGCTGCCAATATTCTGTACTTTTGTGAGTGCAAACAATTCCCATGAAAGGACTAAAACCAACAGTGTGTTAATCCGTCTCTATATACTTTCTGACACTCAGCCATAAATCCATTTGTTCCTACTAAAGACTGAATTCTTCGTAAACAGGTCGTATATATATATATATATATATATATATATATATATATATATATATACTTTAATTTAGTAAAAAGCTAAGCACCATAGGTTTTGTACTACAGATAAACTAAACTACAGTGCCCATGTTGATTAAGAAGGAACGTGTCACCCAGTAGTGTGGCTTACTAACGTGTTTTTCATAGTTTTTTTTGGACAACAATTAGGGTCTCTGGCACAGATGAATAATATCAGGTGTTAGTAGGATCCATTCATTGTTGGTTTTGTTCTTTTCATGGGATTTGATGGCAATAAAAAAGAAATATATAATATTACCAGCCTTTGATAACCCATTAAACATAGATCCATTAAGCACTTTTAAGTATGGGAAATCAGGTAAAAGTCATTGAATTTTATATTTATATTATATCAGGACCACCATGGTGGTTAACCCAGTCAGAAAGTCAATCAGCAAGTGATAAACCTTTGAAGACTGTGTTTGAGTATTAGTCTTTAATGATTTGTTCAAGTTTTTTAAAGTAACTAATGGCCCATTAGTCAGCAGGAATGCCCTCTTGTCAGTCAGTATGCCACTGCAATAACCAAGCTACCAGTCAGCCAGCCAGCCAGCCATCATCGATCCATTGAGCTGGACAGTCTGTCAGTCATATCAGACAGGATTCATCTATCTGCCTTTCCATCCATCCACCTATCTGTCGCTGCTTTTTTTTTGCCTCCGATAAGCAGCTTTCCCAGTAAAGCCCCAGAGAGAGAGAGAGAGAGAGAGAGAGAGAGAGAGAGAGGAAGATGTGAGGGGGGTGGAAGTCTTACATCTACTACAGTAGATGGCCACCACTACCTAGAGATGACCTGTATGTGTTTGTTATGGGATGAGATCAGGACACAGTGCAATCCTTACAAAGAGATTGGAACACACATACTGAGATAAAGGTAGAGACACGCACACACAAATGAAAACTCATAGAAGCACATCCACACATATACACCAACACACTTGAATATAGACAGCCACACGCATGACCTTGTAATCACTGTGTGTATAGGTTTAACCCCTAATTCATCTGTCATCGCTTAGTGTGTAATAGTTGACCAATTCTACCATGTCTCATTTCATTTTGTGGGCTTGTTAAAGGTTACATAGGTGAGGATACAGTCACAGATTAAATACCAAGAGCCCAGCAAACATATAGATATGATGCCATGTTGACAGCAGAGCTTCTTCAGGGTATGACCTTGAATAGATTTAAAGTAATGCCCTGTCCCCTCTCTCTCGTTTCCTCATCTTCACTGTATTTGTAATCTTCCCTTCAACCTGTAGTGGACATGTTACAGCTCAGGAAGGCCAGAATGAAAGGTTATGGGGTCAAGACTTTGGCAAAGCTAGTCACAGGACTGTCGTCATGAAAGGTTGTAATGAAATACAACAGTTTGGTGAGCAAAATGATGGGAAGCCACTGGAGGGACATTCTAAAAAAATGAAGTGTAAGGGAAATCCTACTTTTTTATTTTTTTTATTTAGACAATTCTAATACATTTCTTAATAAATCACAGCCATTATTTTGCATTGATGGTAAAAAAAATACCTTATACTGTAGTTTCCTGGATATTTATTAAGAAACATTTAATTGTCTACTCACAATAACCTTAAACCAGCAATTTTCCAAGCTTGAATAGACACAACTAGAATTTACCAAGAAAATCTATCAATGCACATTTATGAACAAAAAAGTTTTTTTAATCAATATTTGTGCTACAGTATTACTATTGTTGTTGTTTGGATGCAGACTGTGCAGTCCTGGATCCACTGGAACAAATGGGTCATGACATTATCTTTGGCTACCGCACAAGCCAAACTCATCCACAGATAGTGTGGGTGTGTGTTGCCCCGTGTGTCTGTGTGTGGGCTTGTGGGCCTGGGCTCATCCGTGTAAATCAGCGCAGGTCTATGTGTACGTCTGTGCACATATGCACGTTTGTGTGTTAGTGTGTGTATCTTGGCTGGAAAGCAGGGCCAGCCTCAGATGGGCAGGAGCAGACATATTGGTATGTTTCAACCCATTAGCCAATAAAACTGCAGGTAATCACCAAAAAAAACACCTCCAGCTGGACAGGGAGGAGAGCATGGGGTGGGAGAGGAGAGGAGAGGAGAGGAGAGGAGAGGAGAAGAGAAGAGAGGAGATGTGTATACTAGTTTGAATAAACAACAAGTTGAAACAAGGAATGAGAGAAAGAGGAGAGAAGGGGTAGACTGGGCACATTGGTTGTAGGAAGGAATTAGTGGTATGTGTGTGTGTGGGTGTGGGTGTGTGTGTGGGTGTGGGTGTGTGCTCGCGTGTATATGTCACAGCATGGAGGAAGTGGCTCTGGCAGCTGCTGTTTCTGTGGCGTCAGTCCAGCGACACCTGACAACCTGCATCTATCACTCCCTTATTGAGAAAGAGAGGGATAAAGGGGAGTAAGGAGGAGGACAAAGTGAGGGAGAGCAAGGGAGAGGGCGATGAAATGGGAAGATGAAGATAGCAAGAGAGAAGAAGAAAAGTAGATGAAGCTGAGAAAGGTGAGCAGTGCAGTGAAATTTCTAGATGGGACCATCAAACATGGGAGTTCTGTTCATACTGCCTTAAAGAAAATAAACAAATTATTCAATAGCTGAACTATGAAAAATATCCATAAGCCAAGGTGCTAAGAAAAGGAAGTGAAGAGAGAGAGGCTGAACTTATCTCAAGACAAAGTTTGATGTGTAACATCAGGAGAGGTGAAAACAAAGACAGCTCACACACTAACATTCATAGGCAGTCTGTACAATGGTGGTCAATTGTCATGCAGCAGGTGGACATACACGCACATCTCAAAGGAGATTGCAGGGGATTTGGGGCCCTCATATATCCCCCTCACCCACACAAACACACACACACACAAACTCACACGGCATATATAAGAGCTTCAAAGAACCTCTCTAATCTAAGCCCACCTCAGTGCACAATAAGACACATAAAGACAGACACACACAGAGAGAGCAATGACATTCTGATGTAAACCCTTTTCTAATTCCTACCTTATACCCCAACCCTAAAGCAAGATGGCACATAGGTTACATAGTCCTATATCACACCTGCATATGGGCCTGTAATGTAAGCCTACAGTACATACCCTTTTTTGAACATGTACAATCTATAATATCAAGGCCTTTTATACAAATGTGCTAGTATTCAAGTACACTGCACTTCCAGTTCAGGTACTAATTACTGTTGACCTGAGGTATTGTAAATTCAAGTTTCACAAACATTGTTATTACTGTCATAGGTGTCTATTTAATCTACAAATAATATGCGTCATCTTTATCATCTATTGACACCTACTCCCACAGTGGCACTCAGCATGTATAGATGTTAAAATATCTCAGTGAGAGGTTTAACACATTTAGCCTTGGTGCTACCAGCCATATATAAGTGGCTCTTTACTTTACTTTATCCATTTAGTAGCACTTTCCTGTTTAGCCTTGCACTAACAAGGCCTTTTACTGACCACCCATTAACCCACGCAGATTCTGTGTCATTAGCACTTAGTGCTAGGTAAGTGTCCCTCTTAATTGCTGAATTAATCTGCAATTTTCTGTATCATCAGCATGTAAAGGTTGTGTTAAGCTAACTTGTCCCATTAGTAGTGTCCATTAGACTGTAAGAGTCCCCCAGCATTTAGCATTTCTAGCCTTTACTTTAACTAACAAGGCCGATTAATGAGCATCTTGTTACCCATTAGAAAGGGTTCGTGCATTTAGCCTTTTCCAAAGCTAACTAGCCCCCTTAATCAGCCCAGTAATGAGAAAACATCCTCTTCACAGCAGCAGTCAATAGTAATCACTGTTTACTCTGTTTCAGTGGGAGATGCATTGGCTTGCTGGTGTACTGTAGTTGTCAGGTGGGCCCGGTAGGAAGTGAACAAAGTGTTTTTGGGGGTTCACATCTCAACACAGTTCAAACTATAGATAAATAAACCTTCCTGAACAAAGAAACCTGTTTGTGCAATTCTGCAATAGTCCAAACTGTCCTAACAAATCCATAACTGTGCTTTGCTTTGAACTGGGTGGAAGGAAATTACTAAGTGGAGGAAATGAGCAGAACTGGAGGGAGATTGAAGCTGAAAATGAGAAAACAAAACAATAGAATGAAACAGAGTACAACAAAAAGGGGAGAAAGGCAGGAGCCACAGTAGAAATAGGTCTCATTTAGACATGTAGTAACATACAAAGTGTAGAAAAATAGCAAAGACGGGACGGGACAATATAGAAGTAGGAAGATGTAGAAAAAGACGGATAAAGTGGGGAAGAAATAGTTAGGCTGTGGACATTTAAAGGTAAAAGTGGTATTAGCCTCTAACACACTTAAGGTGATGTTTTTGTTGGCGAGGGTTGTGAAGTCAGCTCTGCATCAGTGTTACTGTGATTGAACTGCAGCTAGTCACGCGATCTGAGCTTGCCTGAGCCATTACACATGCACATGTATACTCATGTAACACACACACAAACACACACACAATATATACACAATTACACTGTTTTCTGTCAGTTTTTTAAACAAAGTGATAACTTTATGAGGTATCAATGAGTCACTGACACATTACATTAACAGCCTATATTGATAATACAATAGCCATACACACAAACTCAAATCACAGGAAATCAGATTGTCTGTTTATAGTGGTCAGTTTAAAATAATTTGGTTTCAGTGCTTGCTCTTTAATGTATACTATAGGGTCACCATGCCAACAAAGGGACATCTTAAAGTCAAATATCAAGACCAAGGTAGCTGAGTCAATTTTCATGAAGTTTTATTTTATGTGTGTGTCTGTATGCCCATCTACAACTCTGTCCATTGATTAATCAAAATGAAAACATATACCATGTTAAAAAAAAAATATCTTTGTCTTTGTGCAGCAGGATGTGTCTAAAAGGTTGTCTGCCTACCTGTCTGTTGAAGTATCCATCTGAAATGAAACCCTTTTTCTCTCTTCCTCCAACATGTTTACATACAGGCAACATAGAGTACAGCTGTCCAGCCACCAACGAGTGTGAGATCACCAAGAGGAGACGCAAGTCGTGCCAGGCCTGCCGCTTCATGAAGTGTCTGACTGTGGGCATGCTGAGGGAGGGTAAGGGAAAAGGTCTCTTCCTTATCTTTCTCTGTTAACTGTGCTACATGTAGCATTTCATAGCCTATTAAATATGTTTATTTATTTGGTTAATAGAGGCCAATTCTGATAGGAATAGCAACTTCTACAAGCCTTAATACCACATTTTGCATAATCAGAAGACCACTATCCCTTTGGGGCAAAACTGTGGTCTTAAGTTTGAGGAACACAAGAACAACCAATGCCATAAATACAGGCCAACCGTCAAACATGGTGTCATTGGTTTACGGTAAACATACACCCACATACACCAAAGTATGACAATGATTTATTGATGTTAAACAATGCTACATGTAACACTTCAAATAATTTGTTAATACTCATTTTATATACAGTATATTGTAATCTATTTTTATTGGCATTATGTCGCTCCTGTTTGCCTTCCCCATGTCCATCTTACGACTTTGTCTTTTTGTATCCTAATACGTGTCACAGCTCTTTTTCTCACCATCACTCTTCTCTTCTGTCACTGTGTATGTTCACCTCTCACTTCCTCATACACAAGTTATGTGCAATAGTTTCTGAGGGCATTTGCACACAAAAAGTCCCACATCCTTGTCTTAGCTAAATGAGATGAACATACTGTAGAACATTACAGGATAATTGCAACATTCACACTCAGCAGTTGTTCAGTGGTGAAGAACAGTGAAAAAAAAACTAAACAAGAGATATTATCTACCCCCACACCACTTTGATTAAATACACTCACTCTCTCATTTTCACACTCCCTTGTTGCCTCTGCCTCTTTCTCTCTCTCTTGTCTGCCAACCTCTGACCTTTCTACTCCCACTGCACTTCCAACGATGAAAAGAGGGAGAGGAGTGGCGAGGGATGAAGAGGAGAGAGGCATAGTGGGAGGGGGGAGAAAGCTTGGGGGAGGGACGAAGAGAGAAGCGATTGATTTATAGGAGCAGAGGAGAGGGACCAGGGGAGGATGAGAGGCAGGGGGAGGATGGTTGAACGAAGCAGAAAGTGTGTGTGTGTGTGTGTGTGTGTGTGTGTGTGTGTGTGTGTGTGTGTGTGTGTGTGTGTGTGTGTGTGTGTGTGTGTGTGTGTGTGTGAGAGAGAGAAAGAGAGAAAGGAGAAGAGAGGAGGGTCAAGGTTGTAATTGATGGGAGACCTGGCCTACGCCCCCTTCCTTACAGTGGTCAGGGAGCGTGCCTCTGCCGACGCCTGCCAGCCCTCTCGCCATCCATTCCTGTCTTCATCTCTCCCTCCAATGCTCCCACTCAGTATTACTGTACTGTTTCTTTTGCTTCTCTTGTGCCTTTCGTCCATCCATTCTCCTCTTCAATCGCTGTTCTTTCCATCCTGTTGGCACCATGACACCCATCCATACCTGCAGCTTCTCACCCACTTACATTGTTATGTGAAAACCAGAACAACTGTAATAAAAAACCAAAACATGGACATTTTATTAACCTCATAAGCTGTTGATAAAAATATTCTATGGGTTGAAAACTCACATGCCTGATGTCACATTTCCCACAATTGTTAGAATGAAATTATAAAAACACATACAGCATGAACAACACAAACCAAAAGACTGTAATAGACTACATAAAATATATCTGCAAACAAAAACTATGACATGCTTGAAAAATAAGATTACAGTTTACAGTAAAACTTTCAGTAATCTAAATTTAAAATAGTCTCTCTCTTCACTTTGCAAAATGTTGTAAACGTTAAGATAAAATTAAGAAGCATTAGAGCTTCAGACACTTAAACTTAGACAAAATTCATAAATATAACTGCCTCCAGCAGCCCCAGTTTTACTTCACTGCAAAAACGCATCTCTCTCTCTCTCTCTCTCTCTCTCTCTCTCTCTCTCTCTCTCTCTCTCTCTCTCTCTCTCTCTCTCTCTCTCTCTTTTATACACACATAGACACACACACACACACACACACACACACACACACACTCCCAACAAGCTGCTGTCGTAGCGTTTGTTCTCCCAGTTGATCTGACATAGGCAGAACCCATGTCTCATCTCCTGTTTTGTCTCGCATATGTGTGTTTGGCCACAAATACCCACACATGTGTAAGTGCATGTATCATTGGTAGCTCCAACAGTTCACATAGCTCAGACTGCATCCGCCTACTGGACACAGAAACCACAGCCGATAAACTCCCCAAAAAAAAAATAATTTCCTTTTAACACTTTTAAATACATTTTAACTGAGAGTATAAATGTGAACAAGAGAGGTAGACATGCTATTGATTTTTTTATACTTAAGGATGTGGTTTGCCCACAAGAGCAGAACCATGCTGCCTTTTGTTGCCGCTGCTTCCTTTTATACAGCCTATGCTCCACACACATATATCGTGCACACACACACACACACATACCTAGTCCTACATATACATACATCAACATGACAGACCACAGCCACCTCATTTGTTGTGGTGGGTGGGAATTTAATACAGGAGGTCTCGCTCTACATATGAATAAGGGTCATTTAGAGAAGTTATACATCCATTTTCTTATATTTTCTAATTTTCACTTTTTTTGATGTAGGACAGATCAAGAACTATATTTGCTTTATTCTGCTGGAGATATTAGTTTATAATATATAATATATATAGTGTTATTTTTTTTTAAACTAGTGCATATACTTCATAACTCCTGAAACCTCCAGTTGAATTATTATTCTAAAGTAGAAACCCTGACTCAAACCCATTGTAATGCAGTGGTGTCACTGGAGAGGACTCAACTGAACTGAAACATTACCCATAAAGAAAAATTAACATTGCTAAAATATAAACAAAGACCTTGTCTGGACTGATAACAACATACATCTTTGTAAAGAGCAATGTACAGAATGACAAAGCAATTGTAATTCTACCTGGTTAAACATTTTATCACTCTCAACTAACAATCCTTTGCACACACACTATTTAAAAACATTGCCTACTGTGTTTCATGTACACCCTTCTGGGTGTACGCATCGTTGCAGCAGAATTGCATAGATGATAATGGTAAGTGGCTAGATCAGTTAGCATCAGAGCTAACTGTGGTTGTCAGGGGCTAGCTCACGGGAGAAAGGTGAAGATAAAGTGGTAAGGGTGAAGTGGGAGTGGGGTGGAGGACATGAAGTAGAGAGTGTGTGTGTGTGTGTGTGTGTGTGTGTGTGTGTGTGTGTGTGTGTTTGTGTGTGTGTGTGTGTGTAGATGCTATAGTTTACCCCTTAGGGCAAGATCTTCCTCAAATTAGCTTTGTCGCTGTGGGAGACAGATAGGGTGAGATGAGCAAGAGCAAGTGAGGCAGCAAGGAAGTGTGTGTGTGTGTGTGTGTGTGTGTGTGTGTGTGTGTGTGTGTGTGTGTGTGTGTGTGTGTGTGTGTGTGTGTGACGGAAAGAGAGGGGAGAACAAGAGGCCAGAGGGTCAGTAAACCAACTCAGGTTGGAGCCTTTTCTTTACATGATCTCGTAAACACACACCTGGTCATGTGAAGACACACAAGCAAACACACACAAATACCTGTCTGTGTGGAATATTGAATGTTTCTCACCCAGAGGAGAGGAGAGGAGAGGAGAAGAGAAGAGAAGAGTAAACGAGCAAGGGGTAAACTGAAGGAAGGAATGAACATGGGGCACCCACCCACCAATATGTAGCAGCTAATTTCTGGAGCATGGCAATTAAAAGGCCTGACTATATTATGAGAACTTCCCCTCTGGCAATGGCTGTCTGTCCATTTTTAATGAGGTCATAATGATGCGTCAGCTGAAGACCGAAAGGTCACAGGGGTGGGGCCTAAATCTGCCTAGAGAGAGGGGAGGGGGGGAGTGAGAATAAAGGGGTATTACTGTATTGCAGGTAAAAGCTTTGATGAAACGCAATAAAACAGGAGAGGGTTTAAGCGATTTTTTAACAAATGCTTACCTCAGAAAATACATTTTATAATTTATTTGACAAGTTAAAAAACAAGCAAACATAATAACGCTGTAGCTGTCACAGTTATTCCTATTTGTACACAACTGGCAAAGCAAGACAGACATAATGCATTCAAATTCAGCAGTAATGCATACAATTGGCATGAATAGAATACAAAACACAGATCAGACATTTGAACATGAAAGGCTTTGGCAGAGGCACACAGACCAGGAGCCAGCAATATTCAGCATGCATGTACATTGTACATTTGGTCATATTTGCTCCCTTACAACATAGCAGCTTTGATGATGGCACGTCTGATGAATCATGGTTAAACAGACAGAATGTGATGGTTCCAAAACCAAAGCCTTCGTCTCTATATTGCCATAAACGGCCAGCTGGATTCAGATGGTAGACTACTAGAGAGACATTCCACGGACTGCAAATATAAACGTTGGCACACTGCCCCACACATGCACACAACAGCTCGTGCCAACTTTGGCCATGCTCCCCACGGCCTCTAAGACCTAATGAGTGAGATCGGGTGGAAGGCCTCAGTCTGTGTGAGTGTTGGTGTGTATATGGTGTCTACAAACAGCTGGCAGTATGCATCATAACTCTCTTCATAGCTCAACAGTCCTGACTGCTGCTATCCAATCTTATTGTTGCGCACACATTCAGTCATAGACACAACAATCAAGACGGCTGGCCGACACATGTTCACATACAAAACACATAAGACAATTTGTCTCTTATAAAGGACATATTTCCTAAAAGATATCTATGATTAAAAAGGTAAAAAAAAAAAAGAAAGAAAGAAAATGAAATAGCAAGGAAAACACATTTTGTGGGTCAATATGATTGGATGATTGGTAAATGAATAGTGCAAGAGGAAAATACATGGCAGGAAAGAATGAAAGTAGATGATAAAGAGGGGGGAAAGAGCGAGTGATGGAGAGAGGGGAGGAGACAAGAGGAGAGGACAGGGAAACAGAGGAGGGGAGCGCCAGACAACTAGTGGCGTCTGGTGTTCCCCCATGGGAAACTTGTAGCTAAATGTGGCCCTGTAGCGTCTGTCCTGAGTGAGTGTTTGTGTGTGTGACTGGCATCTGGTTGCATCCCAGCTAGAAAGGAGCGATAATGGAAATACTGCGACGAGAGATCTGCCTAAGTGGGCCGCTCTCTTTCACATACACTTTCTTTCTGTTTGTCTAGAGAGCAGAGGAGATGAGGCAGAAAGAATGTTTGGGAATTGCAATTTATGTAATAGAAAGCAAAATGTAGCTGTTGTTTTCAGTTGCATTTGACAGCTCACAACAACAACGGTTTTATCCAACCCTCACACAAATTCCATAAAAACACTCTCATGTGTCACAACTATTATAAAAAACTAAGACTTTTGATTGTTTAAAAAAAAAAGAATAAATATTTATATAAATATTTAATTAAAAACATTTAAGAAATTAAAGTGTAGCTTCAAGCTTAATATAATTACTTTCATGTTGGTGTATACACAGCCTTCAAAGAAAAAGGGCAACATTTTTTAGAGACCTCACATGGTCTCACACACATGCCCACATTCACACAAACACACACACACACACACACATATTCACACACTAGTGACAGCCACCTGCCCGCTGCCTAAGGCAGTGCTGTTCTGATCTTTTCTGGTCTAAACAACGTCACAGCATGACACTACATACACTTTCCTCTTAACCTCCCATCCACCCCTCCTTTTTTATTGCTTTCTTTGAGCTCTCTAGTGTCCTTTTTTTTTTTATTTGAGCATAAAAACCTTCACCGACAACAATTATGAAATTATCTTGACTCTGACAGTGGTCTGAACTAACCAGTAACACCACAAAACAATCCATATTCTGGTATTCCTGTAGCTATATATGCCGATATGTTTCTTTCTCTTGTTATTTCTACTTCTTCCTCACATGCAGACGATTCATAGACACACGCACGCACACACACATTAGATTTAAATGGGTCTGTTGTCTTAACCAATCTACTCCCCCATCAGTTGTTAAACCCACATAGGAAAACCCTTTATGTTATTACATCAACACTGCGGTTTCACACACACACACTCACAAATACACACACACAGAAACATAAGGTGATAACCTGGTCTAAGGTGGAAGAGCGACTTCAACCCTGTTAAACTTCAATTACCATAAAACTACTCTCTCCTTCCTCTGCTCATCTCTGCCTCTTTAAATGTTCTCTTCCTCTTGTGCTTTTTGTCATCCTTCTTTCTCTTTGCTGTCATCAACAGAAATCAGTCATTCTATTTGTCTTCCTACTACTCTCTGCACTCTATCCCTCACTCCTGTTTCTCATTCTCTTATCATATCATTGACCATCTGAAATCAATCCATTTTGTGTCTTTCCCCATGTCTTCTCTTTTCCTCTCTTCTACATTTCTCTCTCCATGCTCGACGGTTCCCTCTTCAGAAGCACTTTAGGTGTCAAAGGCATTTTACTCGCAATCCCTCAATTGTTCAAACACACACACACGTGCTCTGACACAGAGTAACGCCAGTGCAGTGTAAAATCTATGCTGATGTGATCAGTGCAGATCGTGCTATTGACAGATAGCAATATTCCCACGATAGGAAAGATTCACCTTCATCACTGTCACTGTGTGTGTGTGTGTGTGTGTGTGTGTGTGTGTGTGTGTGTGTGTGTGTGTGTGTGTGTGTGTCTGTGTAGAGGTGTAGAGGTGTACTGTTAGTTGACATAATAATTAAAGCACATAATTAAGGCGTATAACCTCTGTGGATTTCGTCTTTTCATTCATGGATCTTTCTCTCATTATTCTATTCCTATCTACTTTTCTTTTATTAGCCTTCACTTCATCCCTCCTTTTCACTCTCATTTCATTTCTTTTTTTTTCTCATTCTCTTTCTTCTTTTGTTTACCAGCCCATCCATTACTTAGCCCTTCCCTTCTCCTCTTATTTCACAACCCATGCTCTACTCCTCTCTCCTCTGTTCTCTTTTTTTATCTACACTTCCTTTCATGCTTTTTATCACTTATTATCAAAATATATTCCTTTTATCTTGCCTTTTTATTCCATTTCTTACCCATTCCCTGTTAAAGTAGTTAGTTCTTCCCTTGCCTTTTCTTTTTCCACATTCCATTTTATATTTTTTCTCATTCTTACATTTTCTCTCCCCTGACCCTTTTCCTCTCCTCTCCTCTCCTCTCCTCTCCTCTCCTCTCCTCTCCTCTCCTCTCCTCTCCTCTCCTCTCCTCTCCTCATTCCTTCCCTCCTCTCCTGTCCTCTCCTGCCCATACTTTATGACTTGAAGGCTCATTTGTTAAGAGGAGGTAGAGCACACTTGCTCTCCCACTAGCCTCCTCCTGTCTCGTTTTTGTGGGCTTTGGAAATATAATTTTCAATTTTTAATTTGATTCATTTAGATTTGATCATTAATCAGTGCTGAGAGAGAGTTAATTTGGTGGAAAATAGATGAGGTAGTTAGAGAGGGCTCTTTATAAAGTGAGCTCAGCACAGCACTGGGTCTTTTAGGTATAAGGAAAAGAGAAAGTGAAAAATTGAGAGTCTGCATGTGAGAGTTTGTGTGTGATTGGGGAAAAGTGTGCACACTATAGTCAGTAATAAAACTAGTGATGCTACAGTACAGACATGGGAAACAGATGTTTGCCCAAAATCACTTTTTAATACCTGCATCAAATTTTAATTAATTTCTCGCTGAATTTAGTTTGAATTTGAGGTTAGAATATATGCAGCCATACATTACAGTAGCACGCGTACCTATTGACTTAAGCTCCTGATCAAACCCTTTCTTTCATTTAGTCTTTATTCGTCCTCCTCATCCAAACATCCAGCTTCTCTCTTGCTTCCGACGCCCTTCTAACTCTGATACGTTGTTTCTGCTTTCTCTCTGTCTCCCTCTCCTCTTCTGACCAACCAATGACCCAGGTAGTGACTGAGCAAGCTGCTTGTCGGGGCTTACCCAAACACAACATGGGGGTGTGGGTTAGAGAAACATAGATGTTGTGTCAATGTGTGTGTGAGAGAGAGAGAGTGGGTGTGTGAGTGGGTTTGTACCCCCTGGTGTTAAGAGTTTCTTGACCGTTTGCTGACACTGTCCCCCCCACTGTACCTGGACTGTCAGCCCTTCTGTCTACCTATTTTTGTCTCAAGCACACACACACACACACACACACACACACGCACACAAACGCACACACAGATGCATGTCATGTTCAGTTCACTAGGTTGACTGCTGCCTGAGCCAGTTAGAGGTTTCTAAATGACTACATTTCAATAGAAAAAATGTGTACACTCACGTCACTGCAAGATGGTTTGAATAAAAGGAGCCACCAAAATGTGCACAACACAAATAAAAACAGGGAAACACATGCACTTACAAGCACTTACAAATGCCGACGAATGCAGAAACATGCTCCCTGACATTTTTTCTTCTTTGCTGCCAATAGGAAGTCATTCCCCGTTAAATCTCATAGGTGTGTTGTCTCGGTCATGGTCAGCACATTTTTCAGAGGATTTAAATCTCTCTGTGTTAGCAAATCTCTCTCTTGCTCTCTCACTCTTTTTGCCCCCTTCTCTCCCTCATTTTCTCTCTGGCTATACATATAAATCCATATCATTTTAAATGCACTTTGTATCAGAAAAGCCTTCAAATCAGTGGTGCTGTTAGAGTGTAAAGCACTATACAAGAAGTGTGATATTGTTCATGGTGTGTTCAATATTAGGTTAACTTTTTTTTCCCTAGACCGTCTGTTGATGAAGTTTCTGAAGATGGTGTTCTTCTCTGTTGAGCGTCACTTTATTTCTGAATGGTGTTAAAAATATAATTGCGTAGGGTTTGTTTTAAAACATTTGACAGCCCTTTCAGCTTCCTCCTCTTCTCTCCTCCTCCAGGGTACATGATACCTCTCTCTTCCTTATCCATCTTTAAGTGGTAACCACGGTAACGTCCAATCCCCTGAGAGATAGGCCTAATTAAATTAGGACTCCTTTGTGTCAATTAATTAACGAGACAGAAAGAGAGAGACAGCAACAGAGAGACAGAGATTGGGCAAGAGACAGGAAAAGAGTAAGTCAGAAAGCCAAAGAGACAGAGAGAGAGAGAGAGAGAGAGAGAGAGAGAGAGAGAGAGAGAGGCATTTTACTTAAATGGTGTCTCTTTAAATTAGTCTTGTTGTAGAATAAAAGAGAGAAAAGTTCCTGCATAACAGACACACACCCATGTATGCGCTGCAGAAACAGCACAGCTATCACAACTTCACTCCCAGACATCATATGTATGTAATCTTCTTTCAGTCTACATGTTTTCATCTAATTTCCACTCTCTTTTTTATATTTTATTTTTTATATTTATTTATATTTTGTCTTCATGTTAAGTAGTCAAAAGAGTTCAAAAGTTTCAGTGTCACACACAGTGTTTTAATATATTTCTTCTGTCATTTTTTACAGGTGTTCGTCTCGACAGGGTTCGTGGTGGGAGACAGAAGTATAAACGCCGGATAGATGCGGACAACAGTCCATACCTGAACCCACAGCTGGCTCTGCCCCCCAAGAAGCCATGTAAGAACATACGCACACGCACACACACACACACACACAAACTCTGAGTGGTAACAGTATATGTAATAGCCCTTTTCTCTACGAGGTTGAGCAGTGATTTTCAAGGACAGACATTTGCATACTGTCCTTGGTGCACAGTAACTCATACGCTACAAATTGACAATTGTGCTACAGTGACAACAGCATCAAAAATAGCGTGCAGAGGGAAGGACATACTATGGACAGTGTAGAAGGAAAATCCTCCTTAGAAATAAACAAAAAACATTCAAATTCTAGCATATTGTATTGTTATGTGCAGACAGTGTTCATGTAATAGGCAGGAGTCGTTCATCAGAAGTACAAGGAACTGCCTTTCCATCAGTTTGCATCCTAATGGAGACAGTTGGACAGTAAAAAGAAATTAAACACAGACACACACACACACACACACATAAATAGACACAGGGTAGTGAGAAGCCCATCTGTTTGGGACCAAGTTTATCTCCTTGTCTCTACTGCTACCAGTTTGGGGTCATAACATTTTATATGTGTAATATTTCACTATAAAGGTATTCATTTAGCTCCGGCTGGATCAACTGCATTTTTTAAAGAATAAAACCACTGCCAAAGCCTGATGATTGAAAAATTAACAAGGGAGAGAGTGAGTGAGAGTGACAGAGAGACAGGTGGAGACAGAGAGAGAGGGAGAGACTGAGCATGAATGAGAAGGTTTCTCAGAGGGGGAGAGAAGAGGAGAGGAGGGGGAACAGCCAGAACCCTAATCCGGATTAAATCCAATCTGGCAACCACATCAAACTAGAGTTAGCTCTTTAGCTAAGCGTCTGCTCGCACACATGACACATACACACACACACACACACACACACACACACACACACACACACACACACACACAAACACACACACATACATACATACACACACACACATACACACATGCAGTGCAGATTGAGTAGTGTTTAGCAGCTTGGTCCCCAAAGCCCATTTTGCTTAAAGCTGGAGCATATTCTGCTTTAGGCCAATATGCTGAATGGCTGCACGACAGCTTACCGGGATTTCTGCACTACTAATCATTGAAATGATGGGATAATATGAGTCTGTGTATAATATGTGTGTCTGTGTTTAATGTATGTGTTTGCATACACAGAGAATGTGTGTTCCAGCTAACTAAATGTCTCCACTGACGGGCAATAGACCAGTTTTCTTTAAACAAGTTTAGTTACACTTAACTCTTTAGTCCTGTTATTTTTTTTTATCAGGCATTAACACATTTTGGAAGAGAGTTTCAACATGAGTAATTTAATGGAATCACAAATTACCACTCTAAATAGTTATATATAGTTATACTATAGGCTGTAGTTCCTATTTACATAATTTCCTTAATTTATGTATGAACACAAATATCTCTCTGACCTAAAAACAAAAAAGATAGTGTTGATATAGACTGCCTGAGTCTGTCTTGTTCTTTTTCTCTCACACACAGTCAATACACACAAAAAAAAATTCTGTCCCTCTGTCTCTCGCTCAGATACACGCACACAACCTATCTATCTGAAGCCCAATCCCTAGCCTCAGCGTCCCCATTGATTGTGTGAGAACAGAACAATAGCCCAGGGTTTGGAAATGGGCTTCCATTGATTCTAATTAGGGAAACATTAAATAAGATTTACCCACAGATACTGCAGTGTGACTGGGATTGGTTTGGCTCAAACGACCCTGGAGCTGGAGCTGGAGGGAAGAGGATAGGAAGAATATATCTATGTACATGTGTACGTGTATGTGTGTGTGTGTGTGTGTGTGTGTGTGTGTGTGTGTGTGTGTGTGTGTGTGTGTGTGTGTGTGTGTGTGTGTGTGTGTGTGTGTGTGTGTGTGTGGAATTTGGGGTGGAGAGTGTTAGATCAATACACAACTCATCCCCCCCCCCAACTCTGTTTCACTCTCCTTTGCTGTTTATCTCTATCTAGCTGTCGTTCTCTCGACTCTTCCTGTCTGTCTTTTACAATCTGTCCATGGCTCTATTTCTACCTGTCTATCTTCTCCCATTTTTTTCTTTACTTATCTCCCTCTCTCTTTTCTATAATCCCTCGCTCCTCTCTTTGCTCTTCTATCCTCTGTTATTATTCCCATGCTTGATTAGTCAGTGGATTAATTTGGAAGCAGGGTATCAGTCTGTTACTAATGGACCATAGAGATCTCATCACCACATGTCACTATTACCAGCTGAGCTGTTTGGCTTTCAGTATTATCTTTCCCTGCTGTATGTAGTATCACAGAGGCTTCTTAAGGCGGTGATACAAAAGACAATGTTTTAAGAAACATGAATCAACGCCAGTAATCGCCTTTAATCACAACTTGAAGCATCTCAACTATAATATACTATATTATAACTGTATACACTAAAGTTATACTGAGATTTTTTAGAGTGCCAAACAAGTTTAACATTATTCTAGTTGTACATATTCATTTTTGTATACAATACAATATACACAAACACACACATACATATATATAATGTATAAAATGCTGTATATATAATGTATCTCACATCATGATTTGTGTGCTGTACACTATGGAGAATACTGAAATGTATAATGTGTTGATTGGTTGCAACATGTCTCTGTTTATTTCTCCTAGTCTAATGGTCATGTCAGCTACTTTTTTGCTACATGAGGAAATACTTTAAGACATATGTGTTATCTAGCGAGCCATGTTATAGGGGATTTTGCATATGACCTTACACATTTTTGCACCGGATTGGTGTGGAACAGCTTGCAGCCTAACACGGCAAAAATTCACCATCTCTCTGTCTCTGTGTCTTTCTCCTTGTCTGGTGGTCATGTCAGTTGCCTTTGGCTGCCTTGCAGATAACAAAATCGTCTCTCACCTGCTGGTGGCCGAGCCAGAGAAGATTTACGCCATGCCTGACCCAACAGTACCAGACAGCGACATCAAGGCCCTGACTACGCTGTGTGACCTGGCGGACAGAGAACTAGTGGTCAACATCGGCTGGGCCAAACATATCCCAGGTAAGAACAAAACAACTGCTGAACACTGACTTTCACACTGAGCCTAACGTGGTTTCGTGTTGTGGCAGTATACACACACATACATTCATACATAAAAAAAAATATTTTATAATTCCAGAGTACAGGAGATTTTATACACACACCCACACACATATACAGGATAGACACACATGCTGTGAAAATTGGCAGAGTACAAGGTTGGAATCAGCTGCTCCAATTGCAGTTCAGGCACACTTACACTTACACAAGTACACTGGTGCTGAGGCCTGACCTTTCAGCCTAATCCTTGATCTCAGACAGTCTGAACTGTTGACTCCACCTGACCCACCAAATGCCCTCACTGGTATCACACCTTCACACACACACACACACACACATATATTCTGACCTTTTAAACCGTCCAATCCCCTTACATTCGATATGTATATATGTGTGTGTGTAGGTGTGTTTGTGAGTCACTGTACCATATTTATGACAAAGCCCTTTGAAAAACACAGCTTTAGCCTTCTGGTGAACTATGTATGTACTGGTATTACAAGTCACAGTCCCAAAAATGTCATACAAATACACAACAAGGATAATATGAGGAATATCTACCTTCACCTGTGTAGAGCAAGGTTTTGTTTTGTTTTTAGTTTTTGTTTAGGTTTTGTATTGTTTTACGAGAGACGCAATGTGTACATGGGCACAGAATTTTTTTTTAAGCTAAATGTAATTGTTTGAGGTCACGATGAATTGATTAATTCATATTTTTTTATGGTAACAATCTTAATATAATTATTCAAATTCTATTGATAAAGCAATGAATATATGTTGATATATACAGTAGAATGTGATGTCTGTTTTAGCCTGTAGCACAACAGTGTCACTCTACAGGTCAATCAGTAAAACAGAAGAATCTAATCTGTTTAAACTAACTCCTTTTCTCTCTTAAAATGACCCATAAAATGAGAAAATTGAAATAATGGCAGGATACACAAATAAACCCAAAAATGAGTAAATAAGAAAACAAAAGAGAGGAAAAGAACAAGACTGATAATGACAAATGCATGTGGTTATGGAAGGTAAAATGAAGAGGAACACAGGTAGCAAGACGTATGAGATGAAAACTATAATCTGGTTTTGGTTTTAGTGAGGGAGCCTGCTGGGACAGCAGAGAGGAGGGACGAGCTGTGTCTCAGATTAACACAGATTAGCACAAAGATTAGTCTCATTGTCGACTGGAAATATGGTTATAGAATAGAATAGAATTACCGCGCTGCCACTGCTCAAACAGTATAGGGGGTTGTGAGAGTATAGGGGGAAGGCACCAGATTAGAGGCATAAATACCACTCAGTCATGCTGCGTAAATCTATAACAATAAAGTAAATGGCTTTGGATAACAGGGTCTCCACAGGATATATAATATATCTTATCAATAAATGTGAAAATAACAGAGAAAGGGAAAAAATAGATGAAGAGAGAGAGATGGGAATATACATTGCTTCTTGTTAGAGTATTGATCGATATGCTGCTATATGGACAGTAAGCAGACATATATATTGATCCATATACCAAGTATAGCCCTTTGAATATTTATTTTTCTCTTTCAAAACAACATATAGCCTTATTCCAATAGTATCTCATTTCCTGTAATCTCCCTGTCCTGCGTTCTAGTATTTTATGGTTTCTCTTTTAATCCATATCTCTGGAATTCACCTACTGTGTATAATACATTCATACACAAAAGGAACTTGCAGA
The DNA here is from genome assembly GCF_008315115.2 of Sander lucioperca. Classification (NCBI taxonomy): domain Eukaryota; kingdom Metazoa; phylum Chordata; class Actinopteri; order Perciformes; family Percidae; genus Sander; species Sander lucioperca. The sequence continues at coordinate 15,886,939 of NC_050175.1, forward strand.
TACATGCAAATATATAAATATGATGTATATTTAATGTATTGTTTTGCATTGGGCTTGCCTTTTCTTTTGATCACTACTTTTACAGGTGAATGGACTGAGTTAGCTTGGTTATGCGATGTGTGTGTGTGTGTGTGTGTGTGTGTGTGTGTGTGTGTGTGTGTGTGTGTGTGTGTGTGTGTGTGTGTGTGTGTGTGTGTGTGAAGGGAGTGAAGCGCAACGATTGCTTGGTGGAGGAGAGAAGATGGCGTGATTAGATGAATGAGAAAGGCAATCCACTGCTCACGGAGAAAGATAGAATTCTTCATCTTCCAAGTGTGTATATGTGTGTGTGTGTGTGTGTGTGTGTGTGTGTGTGTGTGTGTGTGTGTGTCTGATGTGAACACCTTATGAAATCCTCATTGTTTACACCACTGAACACTGATCTAATACTCTCTCTCACACACACACACACACACACACACACACACACATATACATGTACACACAGAAAGAGATCTACTGTTCACTCAGGGTGTAAAGGATTTGTCAGAAAGAAGTACGCCTCCTCAACATTCTTTATCAGACTCCTACAAAAACACACACACACACAAGACACAAGGCAAACAATAAAGAGTCTACAATGACTTAAGTCTTGAATAGAATAGAATAGACCTGTTAACCTTTTTGCAGACGTGTGTGTGTGTGTGTGTGTGTGTGTGTGTGTGTGTGTGTGTGTGTGTGTGTGTGTGTGTTTGCGCGGGGTGTACATGTGAACACTCACATGCACACGTCTCTGCTCGCCATGGTACAGTAATTTTTTTAATCAAATTGATGGAGAGAGACAGAGAAACAAAGAGAAAAAAGACAGAGGCATAGAGAGGAGAGGTGAAGCCAATTTATGCCTCATGATATGGCTGTGCTGCGCTGCATACACACACACACACACACACACACACACACACACACGTGTACGCGCATACACGCACACACAGGCTGCTAACAGTGGTAACAACGTGTCAAGGCGAGCGCCAGGCAGCTAATTTGAAGTCATTAGATGTCTGCCGTACTGGCAACAATTTGTTACGCTCACACACACACAAAAACACATCGCATACACACACTGAGTTAAGAGCCGTCTGCAGATAGCGAGGAGGCTAAATTGTAAACTAATTTAAACATCACTCAGCGTTAGAGAGGCTGCCTGCAAGACAGGCCCCCGGATAACAAGGCTAGGCTACGCGCGCGCGTGTGTGTGTGTGTGTGTGTGTGTGTGTGTGTGTGTGTGTGTGTGTGTGTGTGTGTGTGTGTGTGTTTGTGTGTGTTGCTAGTCATGTTTGACACACAGACTCGCCCAACCTTAGAGACTTGTGACAACACACACACATATACACACATATCTCTTTGATTGGTTCTTTTATTCTAAAGCTGTGTGTGGATGAGTGTGTGCACGCTAATTTCCATACTGATATGGCCTATATGCAAACATTTGATATGTTATTAGGAGAGGAAAATGAGGTTTCAGACCCAGTGTGTCTCTTGTTGTCCCACAAGGAATGGGACACAATCACACATGTGCACCTCACACACCACACATGTTTGTCAAATAGAGAGATGAAAAGCATGCAGACACAGTATTACGTAGAAGTCTTTTTGCTGATTCAAACTGTGGGCAATGAGTGGCCCCACACATATTCACACATTTAGAAGATAAGTATATGAGGAGTATACTGTCACTCTCAGGAAACTGTGGGTATGTGGAAATATTATCCGAGTTATTATTCAGAGGGCACGAAAGGCTTTGGCGTCCAATAATATGGATTAGTGAAGAGAAGATCTCAATTTAATAGCTTGTGTGTGTGTGTGTGTGTGTGTGTGTGTGTGTGTGTGTGTGTGTAAGGAGGAACCAGGAGCGGTCAGGTGAGAGGAGGAGGCAAATATTTAAACAGGAGCGAATGAGAGAGTGAATTAAAAGAAAGAAAGGCCATTCAAAATGAGCCATTTATCTGTCTGTAGAATTAGTCTTTTCATCCTCTCTTTTCTGTTCTTTTACTCTCTCTCTCTCTTTTTGTCACTCTCTCTCTCTCTCTCTCTCTACATAATAACTAAATGACTACCGGGCAGTCATGCCAGCAGCTCTTATCTAGACTCGCGGACACAAAAGAGAAAGACAGACAGGCGAGCACTTGACTTGACGAAAGAGCAAGGAACGAACAAGTGAATGAATCAACGAACGAGAGTCTGAACCTATAACACAGTCTTTTTTACCAGAACGAGGGGCCTTGCCATTAGTGTTTTTTTACAACCCCCTCCCCCAGTCTTTCTTTATTCAAGGAAGAAATTGCTCCTGGGGCCACCCCCCACTTCCCCTCCACTATTCTCTTGTTTCCCTATCTCCTCTTACTTGCTCTTTCATTTCTTACAGTATTTCTCCCTCTCTCTCTCTCTTTCTTTCGTTCCCTTTTCAATTTTGACACTCAGGATAAGCGGTCTATGTGTCTGCAGTAACGCAGAATGATTGAGCTGTAAAAAACGTGGGAAGGGAAGTGGAGGGGGGGGGTTGCTGTCTGTCTATTCATTTAATCGGCCTTTATGGAGATATGGGAGAAGGGGTTTGGGTGATGGGATAGTAGGTGATGAGGGAAGTCCTCTTGCCTCATGTTCTGCATGCTTCTCTCTATCTTTCAGTCTGCTTTAGTCATTTATTGGCCTTTTTTTATCTTTTCTCTTTCTTCCTTTTACTACTTATGGGTGTGAATTAGGATTAAGAAGAATGGAGAACTGAAGAGGAGTTTTGAAATAAAACATACAAGGCTAAGGTGAGAGAAGAAAAGTGTAGAAAATTGGAAGAGAATGGAAAGCAGGGAGGTCACATACATTACCTTAGTATAACCTAGATACTCCCAAAGAGCCTTTAACACAATACTATTTTGACCCGATGGCTAAATATCCCCCACCTCTTTCAACCTCCCGTGTGACCCTCTTTCCCTCTCTCTCTACTTCTGTCTCTTTCTGGCTCTCCCTCCTTTTCTCCCTCTCTCTGACCTGACCTCCCACTCTCTCTCTCCATGGTATCCTTAACCTCTTCATTATCAAGTCAACCTCATCTCTCAACCCCTATCCCTTCCCACGCCTCCCACCTCCCCTCTTCTCTCATTGCCCCAGCCAGCCGTCGTCACTGTCTTTCTCTTCGGTTCTGTCTGTATGTCTCTACAGATACAGATACATCGGCGTTTCTCGAGTCCAAGTTTAGCTCTAGATTTTGAAACGGTCTGATCAACAGCTCATTCAAAAATGCCTTTTGTCTAACATTGCAAAATTACAACGTATTAAGTGAGGCACCCAATGAGCAAAGCCCCCCTAAATCTTTACCTCTGCTGTTGTTCTTCTGTGCTCTTTTTCTTTTGGTCATGTTATAAATGGTTTTCACTTAGAGATTTAGTCAACCAGTTGAGCAGTTGGTCATTCACATTGCCAGACAGTCCTTCAGTTAGTTAGCCAATCAGTCAGTCAAGTAACTGCACAGCCAGTCAGTCAGCCAGAAAGGCACCCAGTCAGTCGACAAATATTGATTAATAGAAGTGTCCTGCTCCTTTTAGCAAATCAAATGTTGAGTCTCAGCAGCCAAGGGGAACCTCTGCACACACACACACACACACACACACACACACACACACACACATGCACAGGCACGCGTATACACATGGATACCCACATCCTTGACTCTGGAAGTGCAGCTCTCTAAATTAACAATGACACACATTATAACACTTCACATTGAGCTCCAAGAGATGCAGAACAGCACTGTGTGTGTGTGTGTGTGTGTGTGTGTGTGTGTGTGTGTGTGTGTGTGTGTGTGTCTGTCTGTCTGTCTGTCTGTCTGTCTGTGTGTGTCTGGCTGTCTGTCTGTCTGTCTGTCTGTGTGTGTGTGTGTGTGTGTGTGTGTGTGTGTGTGTGTGTGTGTGTGTGTGTGTGTGTGTGTGTGTGTGTCTGTGTGATAGAGGAATGCAAAAGCCCAGACTAGTGATGATGTCACTCCCTGGCCCTCCTTATTAAGTCTGGTGTTGTCATCAATCAGCAAAGAGGTTGTTGGGCTTTGGGTCATAGAGTGGTAAATCAACCACCACTCACACAAACAAACACACACTGTTTTCCAATTGTTAAATCAATGGGTTTTATTGGCATGAAACTTCTGAAACAATATTGCCTCCTCCTGTCCTAATTTCTTTACTTCCCCTACTTCATCTTCCAGTCTGTCTGTCCCTCTCAGTGCCATTACCCTGTGCAATAAAAAGGCTGTTCTGGGTTCACATGTGCATGTACACTCATGAAAGCACATACACAGAAATACACACAAACACACAAGCAGGTTTGCCCCCATTCTGTCGGCTAAGGCTAGTTCACATTGACAGTCACAGCATGCTGGGTGCCTTCTTACAGTAACACACAAACACAACACACAAATATACAGTCCATTCACATAGACACACACATTCAGCACAGTGTAAAGAGATAAAAACATTCATATGGCTGTGTCCAAGCAAACACATAAACACAAGTTTTTTATAGGCATAACATGCAAAGGTGAAAGCTTAAAACAAGATTTAAAAAGTTGAGTTGTATGGTAGAAAATTTTCTAATTTAAATCTAAAGTAATTGCAGAGAAATTCAGAGATATTTGATCTATCTGATCTATTTTCTGATAAATTATCCCATCATATAAACTGTAGTGTAAATCAAAATCGCTTTGAGTTGCCTAATTGTAACTATTACTGTAAGCTCCAATCATTCAAACAAAAAAGAAATGTTAACAGTGAACATGTATGTTCAATTCAGTTCAAGAGGCCTTTTTGGCTTGACAACTTAATGTTGCTATAGTAACAAACCCGTTTCAGCTAGTTCAGGTAAAGATTAAAAGAAGTACAACTGACAACACTTTGTTTTCTTTGAAGTGATATAACTGACTCCGCCCTTTTTTCTAATAAAAGTCTAATGAGATCATCTCATAAACATGATTTTAGTAGAATCTGATTTAGATATAAAATCATCACTTAGTTCATTGCTTTGGTCAATTTTGTTTCTTTTGTGCTCTCCAGTACATATCTTGTATATCTTTGTGTTTCCAGTCGCTGTTTTTTTTCCCTCTGAGCTCTGTTGGACGTGTTTGATTTCCATTTCTGCTCATCCCTGAGCTACATAATACATTTAGAGGTTGATGTCTTCAAGAATGTGTTTTTGCTTGTGTGTGTGTGTGTGTGTGTGTGTGTGTGTGTGTGTGTTTCATTGTCCACATTTGTGCATAAGAGACATCTTATTTTCCAGTAGACCACCACCATGGTTTCCTCTTGCAACCCATACAAACAAACACACTCCTGTTTGCAGATGAAAACAAATATTGATGAAATCAAATTATGAGAAGAATATTTGATATCTGAGCTTAATGTTTGGATTAAGTGGGGCTTTCTTTATTGGATAAAGCCTGTGGGTATTGGACGCATAGCATCAATATGAGAAAACAGAGGACGGAAAACATGCACTGCTTTTCTTCCATCTTATCACGTTTTCTTTTTGTCCCTGTGTTTGTGTCATTCTAGTGTTTATAGTTATAATAAGGTGAGATCAGTCAAAGAGGATTGTTTTTAGCATAAAAATCAACAAAACATTTCGTTCTCGTAAAATGAACTTATTATTTCCCACCAAACACAGCATTGTGAGTTATTTTAACAAAATGTAACCCACATTTTGTTAAAATGAATATAACACAATTGAGGGATAGTCTGGATAAGAGCAGAGGCATAGTTATATTATAATATACTGATGTTATTACTACAGGATGCAATGCCTATCTACATTACAATAAATATATAGATAAACATTATATCTAATCTAAGCTGTAAAGGGTCGCTGAATTGTTATGTATGTTGTGATGCTGGTTTTGCGAAAGAAGTTATTTGTACAAAAATGTGTGTTTTGATGAAAACACACACACACATATGCACCTACATATTCAGTCTCTGAGGGCACGTTCAGTCTGTGTTGACTCTCCTGTCTGTCCGATGCCCTGTTTGTTTTGTCATCACCATGTTGACAGTGTTTCCATGACAATGTGCCTATGATGACACTTAAACACAGAGCTTTAGGTGTCTGCTTTAAACACACACACACACACACACACACACACACACACTGGTATTAACCTCTATCAGGTCACACCTTGGTAGTGACACACACCTTATGCCTTTAGAGTCAAGCAACCTGACATATCATACATGCACACATACACATGCACGCACAACTTGCTTCACAAATGTTACCAGCTGTCGCTGTGTCCACGTGTGACACACCATATCAGACCGACTGAATTTAAAATGAAAAATAAAAAAGTTACTTGAAGAGTAGTGGCAGCCAGATAGTGGAGTGGTGTGCATAAAGAAAATATGATCACATCACCAACAGCACCTTTACTAACATCAGCACTTTTAACAAGTGAATCAAATTATTTAATATTAAGAATGACACTGATTTTAAAAGTGGTGTCTGATGAAAATATGTTTTAGTTTTTTCTGCTAAGATTCAGATTACAGCCTCTGATTAAAAGTAATTTAAATAATTTTGATTCTAATCTCTGAAAAATCATGAAATGCACTCGATAGATGTTCAAGTAAAAGTGAGAGAAAAAAACAAATATTGAAGTCATGAGATTTGCGCTCAGCAGCCCATTGCTGTTTTTCTTATTAGTTTGATTACATTAGCAAATCAAATTCATTTGTCTATCAGCCTTTGAGACACAGCCTGCAATCTGAGTACACTGACTAATCTGCATCAAATAATGTCTGTCACACACACAAAACACACACCAGAGAGAAGCTGCATACATAAGCACGCAAACAAGCAGGCATACGCATGCATCATAGACGCACCCATGAACACACAAATGTACACTTCTGGAGTAGAACTAGTACACAGTGAATGTGCACAAATGCACACAAACACAGACGTGCACAGTTTTATAATATGTGACATCAGACGAGCAGTAACAAATAAATCAGCACACCATCTGAGCCCATCATCATCTAAGTCATCACCAGCAAACAGTCAGCTTTTACTACTTTCAATTTGCGTGTGTGTGTGTGTGTGTGTGTGTGTGTGTGTGTGTGTGTGTGTGTGTGTGTGTGTGTGTGTGTGCGCGTGCCTGAGAAAGAGAGAGATGATGTGATATGATATGATATGCTGGCGGGGCATAAAGATAGATGATCATAATTACGCACAGGCCAAACTCCATTTCAAATCATCATCATCCTATTCTATCTGTTGGGGCACACATGTACACACATACACACAGATTCACACACACACACACACACACACACACACACATCAAAAGCAATATAAAGAGTTCACACATACAGGGATTCACAGACACACACATATCACACACCTATGCATGCAACAAATCTAGTGGAAGGAGGGACAGGCTTGTCATGGCGTCACATTATTTCTGTCGGTTCATGCAAAGTTCACAGACAGGCATGAAATAGTTTTCTCTCTCTCTCCACATCCTCTCTTTCTCTTTCTACTTATCTATCTACTTTCCTCACTGTTTCGGTCTCTATATTTCCTTTTCTCCCCTTTATCTTTACATGTTCTCTTTTTCTTATTTTCTCTGCTCAGTCTCTCTGTTTCTTCTCCTACCATTGCCTTCCTCTCCCACCCCCATCATTGATCCTCACCTCCTTCCCCCTCTCTCTACTCTTTCTTCCTTTTTCTACTTTTAGTTTATTCCTCACTCCCCCTTTGTTTTACTCTCACTTGTCCTTTCTGTCTGATGCTCCTCCTGCTCCCTCTTCCACCTTCCCCCTTTCTTTAACCCCCCCCCTCCCTCTCTCTCTCTCTCTCTCTCTCTCTCTCTCTCTCTCTCTCTCTCTCCCTCTCTCCCATCTTCCACCCATCATTCTTAAATAACAGTCCGGAGGATTCATCCTTTCCATCAGGGAATAAGCAGGTGGGAAAATAGGATTGGAGCGTGCCTGTCACCAGCTTGGGACGACTTATGGTCTGTTCACACAACACACACAGCGGCAAATTAAATATATAAATTATATAGGTATAAACACACAAAGACAGGTACACCTTATGCACATACTGTACACAAGAAAACACCTGCATATAGGCAACAGTTTGGGACTGCCCCTTGTGTGTGGCCCAGAAATATTAAAAGGTATAATAGAATAACAATATGTTTGTTTTTTATTATTTATAACCATCCATTAGCTTGTTGGTTCTTTTTGTTAAGGTAAACTGGAGAAAAATAACAGAAAGAACCGAATATGTATTTTTGTCGTAGTTCTTGCTTTTTTGGTTGGTGTCTCAGTAATGTACAATGTATAGTGTGCATGTATTTGTACACAGTACTTCATCCTTATACAAGTGTGTCACTTCCCACCTGCTATGTGGCGAGGACCATGTCTGTGGTCCACTGCTTCACTGTGGGTTCACATGTACACACAAAACACGCATGCCACACACACACACACACACACACACACAGTAATAATGTGTGTATATTTGTGTCTATTTAATCGTGATGGGATGTTTCATCTGCAGGCTGCCATCACAGCTGGCTGCCTTATTGTCTGGGTCAGACTGATGTGCATGTGTGCAAGTGTGTGTGTGTGTGTGTGTGTGTGTGTGTGTGTGTGTGTGTGTGTGCTTCTCTGTGTGTGTTCTCAGCTGAATGCATTTTCAGCTTCTGTTCACCTATTAGTGTCCTGCATGCATGTGTATATACCTATAACTGTTTGTTTGCCAATACAAGAGCAGACACATTTATCTCTGATACATCTAAACACTTTATACTTGAACAATATGTACATATGCGAGTGTGTGTATTGTGCATGTGTGTGTCGTCCATCAAGCCACACACACAGCCCTACCAAACCACTGGCTTGGTTGCTGATGATGACATATGAGTTCCTGGCCTTGGTAATGGCTGTTAAATCTCATAATTACACGCTTCTTTATTGCAATGCATAATGACCCTGCAGCACTATTGGACAATTAATTAAGATTTTCAGCCCAGGCTTTTTCAGGCCCAGATGAGAAGGTGGAATGAGGTCTAATGTTCGTGTCTTCGAGCTAGGACATTAAGGCACGATGCTCTAGGAGAGAAGGCTGTCTCTCTGTGCACATTTGTTTTCATCTCTGTCTTTCTTTCAGTCTGTGTATGTCTCTCTCATTCTCTCTGTTCTCTTTTTTCTCATTGCTACATTGTTGAACCCTTCCTCTCAAAGCTTGTCCTGGATGATGATATTGGAGACCATATCTCTAATCTGTGAATGGTAAATTAATCCCTGTGGAGTTTCTGTGGTCCTCTCTTTATGGAAAGATACGGGGGATTAGGAAGATAGAATCAACACAGCCTCATAATCTCATATACAGACACCTGGCTTGGACAGGGACCATTGGGTTTTGTTTTAAAGCCACAATCAGCAAGTTTTTATTCATACATCAATAGTGATTTAAAAAACAGAGAATATGTCTCATGCCCCATTCACAATTTACTTCTTTTGAACTATAATATATTTTACCTGTCATATATATACTTTGGTAGCCCTTTCTAATGCAAAATGTTGTTTGTGACAGTGACAAAATGAGTGTGAATGTCATCGCAAATAGTCTCCTGCTAATTCTTTTTTTAGACTGCAGGGCTGCCCATTTGCTGATGCTTGGACTATGGATTTACTCTTTTCAGGAGAATATGTTATGACAGGATATTGTTCTGAAAAGATAATCCACCAAGAGATCAATAGACTGTCACAACCCAGTTAATTGAACAAGCTGGGAAAATGAATTCCTCACAGACCAGATAGATAGATAGATAGATAGATAGATAGATAGATAGATAATTTGAATTGAAAACCTTTGTTTGATCTTGATCTTAACCCCAGTTGAGTTTACGTAATTTAACCACTGGCTAGATAGTAATCCCCAAAAAGTATTCCTCCTTTTCACTTCTTCCACATAGAGAACTGGCAAACGATGCTGATGAGATGTGGTGCACACTGTTGCCAAATGACAAAGCAAGAATTGTGGTAACGTACAGTACTTGGCAATATTGTATGCCACTGACTGGATGCTGCCGATGGCCTGAGAGAGACTCATCCTTTGTGTGTCTCGTGGAGTCTTTACAGACGTGGGGTGACTTTCCCTGGGGAATGAATTTTGAAGTTAGGTCCAATCAGTGTCTTAGTGTGTTTCTAATGACGCTTTTGAGTAAGTGGCAAAACGTCATCAAAACAAAGCAGTAAGTCCAGCTGTCTGATAGGCATAGAAATATTCACATTATGTCCTGTTCATTCGATTCATACCTTTTTTAATTTTTCAACTCACTTTTTTGTCTTCAAACTGTCTGTGTGTGTGTGTGTGTGTGTGTGTGTGTGTGTGTGTGTCTGTCTGTCTGTCTGTCTGTCTGTCTGTCTGTGTCTGTGTGATAGAGGAATGTAAAAGCCCAGACTAGTGATGATGTCACTCCTGGCCCTCCTTATTAAGTCTGGTGTTGTCATCAACGTGCGTGTGTGCGTGTGTGAGAGAGAGAGAGGCAGAGAAGGTTGGTGTCTAAGCTTCTCAGTTTTTTGTGCACATGGTTAATTCCCCTGACAGATTTGTGCACACATGCTCACACACACACAAAGAGTGGTCATTCCTGCCTGCATCAGCATTGTATCAAAGGAGGGAGAGACAGGATACAGAGTTACAGGAAGATGGGATGGATTGAGTGAAAGAAACAGGCAACGAAAAAGGAAGATATAACAAATAATGTTGGAAAACAGAAATTATGTATGTAGAAATTAGTTATTTTACCAAGACATTGTCAAGCAGAGCAGCACTCTTGACTCTATAAAGAGACAAGAAGACATGGCCCCATTGGAGCTAGCTGTGGCACATGCCCACACACACACACCCTCACCCACACACTCCTTGACATGGCCCTTGCGGGGCTAGAAGTGGGTAATTAAAATGTAAATATTGATATTTTATTATTTGAAATGCCTCCACTGCAATGCTCTTAATGTCACTCCATCTGTCGTCTCCACAGAGACTCGGGGTTGCCCTCGACGTTCGTCTGCCCCCACCCAAGCAACCCCGCCACGGCAAAAGCTATAACACTCGACACACGTCTCTGTGTTGCCGCGTCTCCATTTTGGCTCTAATTAAGTGTTAAATATTAGCACCCGCAACCACAGAGGCAGCACACACCACACATGTAGAGAATACAGCACACGACCCTCCTCTCCACCTCTGTCTCTTTCCCCTTGACTCTCTCTTTCACGCACACACAGAGCACTACAGCAATGGGAAAATTTTAAGTGTTAATCTTGCAGTGCTGCTGATGGTGTCTAATGTATGCAATTAACAGTCAGCCAGGGCTGAGGGTTTGGTAATTAGCTTGCTGTTCACACTGATTAGAGGCTACTGCAACCCTATGACTGCTCTACTCTCCCCGAGGCCGCACAGAAAAAAGAGGGGATATGGTAAAAGGAGAGGGGGAGGGTAGGAGGGGAAAGAAATAGAAAAAAGATATTTTAGCCAACAAAATAAGAGGGGATGGAGGTGAAGGTGATGACGCATGTTTGTGTGTGCATGTTCATGTGTATTAGAAAAGTGACTGATAGTGTACAGATACCAAATTCATTCATATATTTGAACAAAAATTTGTCACCTATCATCCATTGTTTATTTACGATATGTGCAATTCAATGCAGACGCAGTACAGTTGAATAGGCAATTATTTCATATCAGTAAACTAAAAACTATCACCAAAACCTAACCCCAATTATAACCAGACAATAACAGTAACATCATCCCCCTCTCATGTTTCAGGACATGTAAAAAAAGATCTGTTTTGAATAATAACTTTTTTTTTCCACAAGGAGGTTCAATAATCTCGTTAAAGATTATTAAAATTACATTTACTCCTCCCTCATGAAAATCCAGAATTTATGAGTAGGCTACATAAATATCTTTTACTTCTAAACTAGTTCCGATGTCAAAAAATCCTGATTGTACGAAATTTTAGGTGAACACATGAATTCAACAGATGAATGTGAAAACAGCCTTCTAGTATCAAACTCGTATCAAGCACATCGTAGGTCAAACATCCAAGTGAAGGAACAATAAGTAAGAACACATTTTTGAGTGGCAGTAGACTTTAAATGTTTTTTTTTTCTGTTACAGCAAAGTTGTGTTACTTGAACTGTTTTGTTTTATCTGTTTGTTTCACTTAAGCAAAATGATTTAAGGAGGATTGAGGCAAAAAGGAGGATAGAAATGGACAGTAAATCTGTTCCATTCTGTTCATCTTTTCACAGACACTTTTGATGCACTGAAAGGATTTTGACAAAGCCACTCGATTTTTCTGTCAATGAGATAAAACTTAATTTGTGATTTGCACTTTCATATAATAGCAACTTCACTTGACACGTAATGTTTTTATAATCTAATTGACTATACACATGTATGTGGGTGTGTGCCCTGTATGTGAGTGTGTCTTTAAGCCTCTCTAAATTAGCTGGTTCTCTGGGTAGATTTGTTTCCATTTCGTTGCGCATCTCTGTGTAATTGGGTCAGCTGGTGGATGTGTGTGCGTGTGTGACAGCATTTGTCAGCGTGCTTGTTGTGTGCGTATATCTTGTGTGTGTTGTTTCAGCTTGGCCAAAGCCATCACAGGGGGTCCCTGTTCATTTGGGCCGGCGTCTGGCCGTATGGTACAAAACAGTTTGAAATGTGCACATACACAATCACACAAACACACGCTGAAAAAGCATCACAAGGGAGCACTTACATTGCACAGCATGCAACAATGTGCACACTAACACAAATTTAAACACAAACATGTAGAGAAAGTGGTATGAAAGAGAGCACTAGAAACACGTAACACAGGGTGCATACAGAACACACACACACACACACACACACAAACACATGCAGCACAGCGATATGCTGGTAACTGTTGGACACTTCACGTGTTCTAATGCAATCTCTGTCTCAGTGGGCCAGAAGACTTAAATCTGTCCCCTGCAGAACACAATACGTGTACATGCTGCACAATCCACTATTCCCCTCGCACACACTCGCTACAATGAGCGACTGCAATCATAAAGCAGTTTACATCACAGTTCTTAATACCTCTTTTAAAATGCCTCCTAACTAACAAGATTTGGCACACTAAATCATTATACTAAATTTAAGAGGACCGTGTCTATTGTTAGATTTTGCGTAACAACAGAGAAGAAACATTCTCATATGTTAAGTGTCTATTACATGTCTATTACACATGTTTATTATACTGTTGTAGCGTTGTTGGACACCACATGTGCTTTTTACTCATTTGTGTAATGAGAAGCTCTAGGCCAGGATGCCCCTCTCAATTACACATCCAGTTTCCCTAACAATGCTTTGTGTGAATTTAGTTCTGCTGTATTGTGTTACATTTCTATGACAATGTGTGAAACTTATTCTTACAACTTTAAAACCGATTACTCTTGATAAGTGTATGAGTCTTTGCTGTTAAATTGTTGTGACAGACTGAGAAGTTTCCTGTTAAATGTGTCCTGGCTCGTGATCAAATAGGACAGAGCACAGTGTCACTGGTAACAGAGCAAGCAGGTGCTTAAAGAGTGCAAATAAAAATAATAATAAAACTGCAATGTACCCGCAATGTCCATGATTCGATTCCAGCTAAAGACCTTTGTCATTACTCTCCATATGCATCCATAAATGACATTAAGGATTAAACTTAAAATGGTCAAGAGAAATACATTTTTTGTGTTTGCTATTTAAGAAAAAGGATGAGGTGGCAATCTTGAATTGTGGCATTACTTCAATTGATACATTTTAACTTGCAGCACACAGGTGAAGGCCTCTGAAAAAAATGTTGCCAGGGAGACAATTTAGTTCAGTGTGCAGTCTTGTGCAGGCGCCTTTTCTGTAAGTAATACTGATATGATATGATTTACTTTCACTTTAAAGGGGTTCTAAAAAACAAAACAAATTTATGACAAAAGTCCTGCTTTTCACTGCAGTGACAGAATACAAAGACTAGTCGTGTGTTAATAACTGGGACCATATCAGCATTGCAGCCAGTTTTCACACCTGTCACATTAATACAAACACACACACACACACACACACACACACACACACAGAATAGCCTTTATCGTACAAACACACATAGATCCACATGCACATACAAGTAGCTTCACAAATGCCACAAACTGTACACACACAAGTGCGCAGATGCTCATAAGCTTCACAATCAGTTCTCACTGGTTCCCATTTGCCCTATAACCACAAGAAAACAAATATAGGCCTCCTGGATATGTGTGTGTTGGTCTGTGTCTTTGTAGCAACTGGGGCGTGAGAGAGGGCTATCCTGTGTGTGTGTGTGTGTGTGCGTGCGTGCGTGCGTGTGTGCATGTGTGTGTGTGTGTGTGTGTGTGTGTGTGTGCGTGCGTGCGTGCGTGTGTGCATGTGTGTGTGTGTGTGTGTGTGTGTGTGTGTGTGTGTGTGTGCGCGAGCGCACGCCAGACTGTTGTGCGGTCTCGGGTGTAAACGTGCAGTCAGGACTCATTTGGCAGACAAACAGGCCGCAGGGTGGCTGGGGAATCGACGAGTGTTTGTGTGTGTGTTTGTTTTTATGTGTGTGTCTGATAGAGCAAAGGGAAGAGAAAAAAGAAAGAGAGCACAAGAGCAAGCAGTAGAGGTTAAGTCTGCATGACTGCACTGCAGCCTCTTTCTGTCAGACCAATGTATGGCACACACACATACCTACACACACCACACACTTTCTCTCCCTGTAGCTTCATAGATACAAGAGAGTGTCCTAATATTTTAACAGACACACACCCTTATCCAACCAAATACATAGTCATTAACTTGACCTAATGCACCTCTTACTTAATCCAGATCATGTACAAACTTGTGTTTAGTAAAAACAAAATGAATATCTAACCCTGTCTCCTAAAAATGAAGTTTACTGTATATACTACTAAATGGTGTTGCAGGATATGCTCAGTAAAAAACGTAAATCCAGCCCAGGAATTGTTCCATTCTTACACAGCACAGAATATGTAGAGCTTATCCCAAAGACAAAAGCATATATCCAATAATAATGCTGTCCATGGAACACATGGCTTTACTTGCAGGTTGCGTCCTATAGCATTCTTCTCTTCTTTAAAGTTTATATTAATAATTTATTTTGTTTTGAACTTTGTTTCCATTGTACATTACTGTACATTAAGCTCAGTCCACCGTCAGCACAGTAATCACAGGCTGTACAACATCCACACATACACAAACATACTCCCACACATAGTATGAGATCCCTTATCAATGGACAGAAAGGAAATGTAATTAGAGCCAAATAGGGAACCTTCTTTTGTCAAGTGAAATCACAGGTATGAAAGAAAGGTCTCCACCCCTCCCACCACCACCATCTCTCCTAACACCTCTCCCCCTTTTACTTTCTTCTCTCCTCCATCTCACTCTTTCTCGTGCTCTCTCTCTCTCTCTCTCTCTCTCTCTCTCTCTATTCATCAATACCTCTCTCTCTCCATCATCAGCACTAAATTCCCATTGATGTTTCTTTTCTTCTGCTGTATCGATCGCTTCATGAGAAGGAGGGGTGGAAGGGAAGAAGGGAGAGATGGCGTTATCTGTTAATTAATTTGTCCTGAAGCTGGCCGCCTATTAATCAGACAGATAAGAGGCATTGGATGGCTGAACAGCGCAGACAGGCTGGTGGAGAGGGGAGGGGAGGGTGGTCGGGAAGGCCCACGTACATACACACACACAGATAGAGACGCACATGCAGAGCCTCACAGAAACGTGTATGGGAATGTATGCATACAAACATGCTGATATAACAACAAGTCAGCGCACCTCCAGTACAATTATGTATATTGTATTTTTATTACGTACACACTATGAGCATACACATATTCACAAAATGCATTCACATACCACACATTAACCTACACACGCACAAACCACATCCTGATAAAAAATCATTGATGTACCTCAATAAGAAAAGCTGCACTTTCAGCTCAATAAATTAATCACATGGGTTTTAATTATTTGTTTCTTTGTGTGTGTGTTTGTGCACATGAGTGCATTTTTATGTGTAATTGGGGAGATGTTTGTTGATGTATGAGGTGTGTGTGTGTGTGTGTGTGTGTGTGTCTGTGTGTGTGTGTGTGTGTGTGTGTGTGTGTGTGTGTGTGTGTGTGTGTGTGTGTGTGCGTGCCCACTTTTTGAGCAGTGTGTGCCCCCACTGGCCCCAAATCAGATTCAACCAAAGGGATGTGTGCCAATTGATTGAACCCTGCGTGCTGGTCCTAATGCCAGAGCACTGAAAACCCACATCTACACACACAAGTTAGAACACACAATCAGTGACACCATTAAATGATATTAACCACTCACTCATGTATTCTTCTCTTCACTTGACCCTGGGGTTTAAACAGATTCAATAAGTGTGTGTGTGTGTGTGTGTGTGTGTGTGTGTGTGTGTGTGTGTGTGTGTGTGTGTGTGTGTGTGTGTGTGTGTGTGTGTGTTAATTTTAGCAGTGCCCACGCTTATTTCCGCTGACCACGATGAGTGGTGAAGTCCTCGGGACCCCCTAAAGACATCTGCCTCTTTAAATGAGATGTGTGTTTACATGTGGGTGTGTGCATGAAGAACCCCTTAAGAAATTCACCTCTAATCCCTTCTGATGGTTTCATTAAGTAGAAGAAGACACTGCCAGTTGGCAACAGAACTACTCCCTTCACTGTGCCGTGTGTGTGTGTGTGTGTGTGTGTGTGTGTGTGTGTGTGTGTGTGTGTGTGTGTGTGTGTGTGTGTGTGTGTGTGTGTGTATGTATCAATCATACACATTTGGATTCATTCCAGTGTTTTTATGCATTTATGTCTATGCATATCTGATACTGTATGTGTGCCTAACTACTGTATATATGTGTCGCACGTGTGTGTGTGTGTGTGTGTGTGTGTGTGTGTGTGTGTGTGTGTGTGTGCGTGTGTGTGTTGGAGATGTTAACAGTTATAGATAGAAGGAATTAGAGCACATTACATACAACAATAGCCTGCAACCTGGACATAATGAGACGCCTGCCATTACCCATCAACACACTGTGAGATAAGAGCCCCTAATGCACATGCACACAAACACACACCAACACACACTTTGAAACACCTACCATCTCAAGAGGAGGCTCATGGCAGCAGATGTTGGAGAAATATCTTCCTTCTCATCTGCCTGCTTCTCCTGGCAGGATGATTTTCTCATACACGCACACACACACACACACACACACACACACACACACTGGAGGGCTGCAGTGAGGTCTGACAGGTGTGTTCACATGGGCCACTGTCTTTGCCTTTCCTATGAAGGCTTGCACACACACCAAAACACACACACACACACACACACACACACACACACGTAGGCAGACAGGCAGGTGTGAATGGACAGGTGTGTGAGGAAAGGACAGCTGTGAGGAAAGGTGTGAGTGGGCAGGTGTTCCATTAAAGAGATAGATAGACAGAAAGAGAGACAACAAGCAGGAGTCTGGTGCGCTTAAGTAAGAATGTAATCAAAAGGTATTAAATAAGGAAGCGAAAATGACAAAGAAAAAGCAAACCAGTACCGAAAGTGAAAGTGCAGACAGAATGCAGCAAACAAAAAATGTAAAACAGAGAGAGACCCTAACAGACAGGAGATGCAGACAGAGATGTATCAAGATGGATGGAAAGAAGGTGAAGCCAGAATCAGACACACAGATGGTCAGTCGTAGATAGACACTGACAGATAAAAAGGCATGGATTGCGATTGGAGAGACAGACAGATATAGACGTAGGCAAATAGAAAGACATGGATTGACACTGGAGAAAGCAGGAGTTTTGAGGCCATAGCAGCAATTAGTGTGTGTCTTTGAGCATTGCAGCAGCGATGGCCAACATTGATCCATGGAGGCTGTGTCAGGGGGAGATAAGGCCTGCCTTTCCCCAGAGAACAGCCCTGGGCATAGGGGAGAGAGGAGGAGGAGGACTCTGGACAACTGGACGGAGGGAGGGAAAGGAGGAGAGCTGATCTTGACCCTCTCACTAGCTTTAAAATAAGCTTTACTCTCTCCTTTTCATTCCCTTGGCTCCTCCTTAGTTTAACTTTATCAGCATAACTGTTTATTAGAAACAGTTTTTACAATAGTAAAAACCTAGTGCTTAATTTTTTGCTAACAGTTTTGGGGGGGGAAAAAAGAACAATCCTCTATCTTGCTTTTCTTTTCCGTCCCAGGTTTCTCTACGCTGTCTTTGGCAGACCAGATGAGTCTACTGCAGAGTGCATGGATGGAGATCTTGATCCTACGTGTGGTGTACCGCTCACTGTCCTTTGAAGACAAGGTTAGCCTCTTTCGCTTTATGTTTGCTTCTTGCTCTGATGAAATATATAAATATGCATGTTTATTTGCAACCTCTCTATCTCTGTGTCTCTCTTTAGTTGGTATATGCCGAGGACTACATAATGGACGAGGACCAGTCGAAGCTTGCTGGACTTCTGGACCTGAACAATGCCATCCTTCAGCTGGTCAAGAAATACAAAACTATGAAGCTAGAGAAGGAGGAATTTGTCGCTCTCAAGGCCATCGCTTTGGCTAACTCAGGTTTGAAATTTTTCACGTTTTTATCTCTGTGTGTTTAAGTTTGTGAGCACGCGACTGGTGGAAAAAGAGTTAATCCTAGGAATCTCCAGTCCCATGGGACTCATTTAAACTGAACCATCAAAGGACTGATTTCATTACTCTGCATCTAAACACACATACACACACACTTCCCACTTTCACTGTTAAAGCCACACGCATTTCTCTAACTCTTAATAGTCACACAAGCCGATGATTATTTTAAGCATGCATACACACGCAAAAGTACAAACATACATCTTCAACCTGAAGCCCACTTCCCACCCTCAAACAAAGTGGCGATCCCTTTTACAATTAGCATAGTCGTCTCTTCAGATGCCTGTTAAATAAGCTAAAATCATTAGAACCCAAAGTCTGTCGATAAAGCCCCCTCTCTGATGTGTCCAGCTGCATCGACAGCTGACTGACACACGCTCACACACACACACACGCCTTCTTCCTCCCATGACCCGTATTTTGAACTTTGTCTTGGAAGCCAGCCAGCTCTTCAGTACTCTTTAATTACAAGGGGGGAGCTGTCAATACAATGTGTTTAAATGGGAGAATGCAATGGGAGAGCTTTGAATAAGGAGGGAGGGCCCTTTTGTTCTGATTCTGCCACCATCAACACACGCACATACACCGACACATTCACACACAAACACACTCACGTTTTTCTCAAATATTCCAATTTCATCTCTCTGACTCATACATAAACGCATACTATAACATTGGTGTGTACTTAAATGTGAGCCATTGAAAAATGTTTGCTCACACACATACAGCACACACTGTCATGCACATGCAGAAAATATTGACATGTTGTTTTCCTGTGGGCTATGTGACAATCAATCTCTCAGCTTGGCCTATTCGTGTGTGTGTGTGTGTGTGTGTGTGTGTGTGTGTGTGTGTGTGTGTGTGTGTTGGCTTATAAATGTTGCTGACTGAGTTGGGAAAGCTGGCTTGTTCTGCCAGCTGAATAACAGTGTTGATTATCATGATTATGGTTATGATGCCTTATTTGGTTAACAGGTGTTACATAGTCCTTGTTGCCTCTGAGATTTCCAATGGCCTAGATTGGTTAACAGGTCTGGTAGAGAGTGAAAGAGTGGTTTAAATGTTAAAGGTAATGTACACAGATGTATTAGGTACACCTGTACAATCTATTGCAATTCAAAACAACATTACGAAGCTCATATTACTCAATTATTGCTGTCACTGAATCAGAAGATTTTCCTTATCGATTAATCTGGCAATTAATTTCTTGTTTAATCAGTTAATATTTTGGTCCATAACAGGACATCTTCAAATTTCAAGTTTTATCTGATCAACAACCCAAAAGCAAATATTATTTGCAATTTATTGAGCAAAAATGTAAAAGAAAAAGAAAAAAAAAAGAAAAAGATAAAAGCAGCAAAACTTCAAATTTGACAAGCTGGAGCCAGAGAATGTTTTTGCTTGAAAATCAGCTTAAATGATGAATACATTATCAAAATGGTTGCCAGGAATATCCCAATATCAGTATACTTACTATACGATTAAATAGTATTGTTACTGTCCAGCTGAAGGCAGATGAAGCGCTGGAAAGGTAGGGGAAATGTCAAACTGGAGTATTTATTTTATTCTGCAGTTGGAAATTGCATGTTGTTAACTCATTCTGGACCTTAAATCCCTTTGCCAGTTTGGCACATGCAACGCAAAAAAATATCCAGATAAATCAGGAGAGTAATTATCCATTAAAGGCTTAGCTCACTGTTGAGAAAACTCACATTTGAAATAGTCATTCTTTTAACTGATTGATATTGAAACAGCTGACGCCCAAATAAGAACTTTGCATCATTGCCTAGACTCTCTAACTGCTCTTAGAGACAACAGAATGCTAGCATTAGCATTTTGAAGGGCACTGACACTAATTAATTCACAGGATGCTAATCGTCTGCATTAATGAAGCCAAGCCTTAAGAAATGTTAGCAAACGTGCCCCACATGTAGAGACAGCTAAACTAGCCATTGGAAACAAAAGGCATGTGTGTCTGTGTGTGTTGTATGTGTGTCTGTGCATTCATTTATGTGCGTGTGTGCATTGTGGGTTCCATGTTAACATGTGTGTTTTAACAGCCTCATGTGCTCATTAACGTCTGCTGTTTTACTTGTGAGTGTACTGCGGGTCATAGCACAGGCAGCAGCCATGTCTACCAGCTTAAATACTAAAAAAACAGTATTAATCAAAAACAGTGTGAAACTCATTAAACTTCATTTTAACTTATGGTCATTATAGGCTGTACTTTAGGTAACCACTTATTACAAATCCAAGATTAACGAGGACAAGGTGATTGGACAAGGTGGTTTTTTAATAGCGACCAACAGTAATACTCATTAAATGTGTACATTAAGCATGTGTTTATTATCAGTTTGTTTTTAACTGTGCAATATAAACTCTGCACAGTTTATATACAGTATTATCTTCTCCTTTAACAAGAGACACTGCCTCAGGGGCAGCTAAACATTTGGCCTGAAAATGTTTGCATCGAAATCAAAAAAAAGAAAGTTCAAAGCAAAAGTAAAGGTGAGTCACACTGACAAAATAGAGATCTGCAAAACAGAAGTTTGTATTGTGTGTAAATTATATTTTGTTCTTTTTGTATAAACAAAAAAGTTAATTATAATCCACCTTATTACCCTTAAAGAATATAATGTCCCCCTCCCCCATACCCCCATACTGCTTTCCACTGTGCAAAATATCATCAAGCAGCAAAGTATGCTAACAAATCCAGACGAGTGGACCACCCACTCTTATTTACGTAAACTAAGGAAAAAGTAGAACATTTGTGAACAGATAAAAGCTGAGTTTTCTATTGATCTCTATAGAATCCAACCCACTGACTGGTCTGGTCCTGCATACTGATACATGCATTACACTCTATAGATCCAACACTTTGTATTTGATTGTGTTTGTGTATGTGTATGTCTAAGCATACACTTGTGTGTGTGTGTGTGTGTGTGTGTGTGTGTGTGTGTGTGTGTGTGTGTGTGTGTGTGTGTGTGTGTGTGTGTGTGTGTGTGTGTTCACACATTTTATCTGCACAATATAATTTTATGTTTCACTTACCATTAAATGCACATTTGTGTAGGTTTATACTTTCTTTGCCGGGGTTTCTAGTGTGTGTGTGTGTGTGTGTGTGTGTGTGTGTGTGTGTGTGTGTGTGTGTGTGTGTGTGTGTGTGGGTGTGTGTGTGTGTGTGTGTGTGTGTGTGAATGTGTGCGTGCATGCGTATGTGTACTAGTATTCAGCAGGTCTGAGCATGTGTTTGTATAAGAAGTATTGTATGCTGTGAGAAGTACCATATCATTGTTTTAAGGTGTCTACGTGCACTTATAGGTCTCATCCCCTCTTCAGATTTGTGTGTGTTAGTGTGTGTGTGTGTGTGTGTGTGTGTGTGTGTGTGTGTGTGTGTGTGTGTGTGTGTATGTGTGTGTGTGTGTTGGGGTGTGGTGGCCTATCAATAGTTGCCTTGTGATTATTATTTAACATGCATGTAGTCATTGATTGGAGACATTGATCGGAGGTTGGGAGCTAAAGGCCAGCTCACATTAAGACTTTGCCTCCCTAAGGGGCAATATGGAGCATTATTATTGAGGGACATTCTCAGCCTCTACTGCCACATATGCTGAAACACACCTTACATGCCAGCTCAAAGAGAGATTACAGATGTGTGCAGCCAAATGCTTATGCACGCACACACACACACACACACAAACACACACATACGCACAGACTCTTAGGTGTTCCTGCATCTCTCCATCATTCTACAAGTCTATCTCTTTTTTCTCTGCCCACTTGTCTCTTTGTGTGTCCATTCATCACACCCACAGATCCACACTTTAAAGACACAGAAAGGAGCAGCCACTGATTTTAAAGCCCCTTTCCTGGATTTAGTTTCAACTAGAAATTGTAGGTTTTAAATCTATATTACAGAGCAATGTTAAAAAAAGTGTACTGACATTTTTGAAAGATTGTTTAATTGTAAAGTAGGCCTACTATATTCATGATTATACTTTAAAATATCTAATTGGTCTGCAGTGTAAACACTGAAGTTGGTTTCTATTCAAATTCAAAAGTAGAGAAGTATTTTGCACTTTTTTGATGTATGTCAAAATCACATTTCACTACACCGTCAAGAACCCTGAGTTTGTGGCTTTCAGTAGCATCCCTGCATTGAGCCTGTTTGGATTTTGGATTGAATCTTTAGCACGTTTCCCCTTTGCACCACTGAGCAATGACACAGCAGACAGAGGGGGCACAGGTACTGACAGAGAAACATACTCTTGTAAACATCATCTGAAAGAGTTATCTGATAGCTTTCTGCACTGCAAAACATGTCTGCCTTTATTTCTGGAAAATTCAGAACATAAGCATTCAGTCAGCACAAGAGTTCACTGCATGCTGATGCTTATTTTAAATGCCTTGTCCAATTGCATCATACTCTAACAATAACAAATAAATCAAACCATAACCTCCTATTTTCCTTTCATTAATATGTTTCATATAAGAATTATGTGAAGCATATACATTAACAATATAAATGTAATTTCCAGATTTAGCCTAACAAACAAAAGCTGTGGGCAATACTACAAATGCTGAATCAAAAAACTTTTTGTTCCCGTTTGAATTTTAGTCGTGAATCTCTCTTCCTTCTTTCTCCAGACTCCATGCACATTGAAGACGTGGATGCAGTGCAGAAGCTCCAGGATGTGCTCCACGAGGCCCTGCAGGACTATGAGGCTGCCCAGCACCAGGAGGATCCCCGCCGGGCAGGCAAGCTGCTCATGACCCTCCCCCTGCTCCGCCAGACCTCCACCAAGGCTGTGCAACACTTCTACAGCATCAAGCAGGACGGCAAAGTCCCAATGCACAAACTCTTCCTGGAGCTGCTGGAAGCCAAGGTCTGAGGACGGAGAAAAGATAGGACAGCTAGATGCCAGTCTGAATCTCACTTTGAAGGACCTCTTGCTCTTTTACACGCACACACTCTCACACACACACACACGCACGCACACACACACACACACAGAAATATGTCCCTGAAGTACGTCTGCTGACACACACCCCTATGAATAAACAAGTAACCTACAGTAAACCTCTTACCTGAACCCCTACACCTCCACCGTCTATGACAAAAGGGCGCTCACTTGACCTTTTGTTTTTGGGGAAGATGCTGACAGACTGGCATGACCCGCATATTACCAAGGGAAGAAGATATTTCCTTTAAAAACTATTAACAATCACTCAACAGTTACCACAGTGGCTCCGAACATTGAAGATGGCAAAACTCTTATGCATTTAATAACAATTAAGATGTTATTAAAGACAAACGCTTAAATGAGGACACATTTAAAAGAAACTGAAAACTCTTCATTTTAGTTCTGAGAGACTGTAAGACTGCACTCGTGTCTCCTTTTCCCTCCCTATTTCCCCCGACAGAGTTTTTTAAGTGTTCAAGAAGAAAACGAGTGGAGAAAAAAAAAAGAACACTAAAGAAGTATTAATGACGTTTGTTGTCAAATTACATGTACAATGACATTTTGATGGATGGACAGAAAGAAAAGAAGAGGAGATTTGCCCTGCCAAAGAATGGAGCTCATCCATTCAGAGGATGCCAGTAAACTGACATAACCCAAAAGTGTTTCTGGATTGATCTACCGGTGGCTTTCAATGCTGGGCCTCAAGAGTGCTGCTGGTTTTCTGTTCCACCAGTTATTTAAAAATCTTTTTGGTTATTATGAAAACCAGCAGGGCCAGAACCAGGATTGGAAACCATTGTTGTAAACACTTTCTGGTTCTCCCTAAATTCAGTTCCTGGTTTCCCATGACTCCCCTACTTCAACTGAAACTTTGCTTTTTATTTGTTGTATTTGTTGAGGACCAGTGACCCTGGCCTCTCAAACCTGTCAGTATAACCATAGAATTAGTGTTTGAACACTTGACGTGGCTGAAATGAATGTTTCCAAATATTCAAACCACTTGAGGTGTGATTGACTGACAGAGTTTAGTCAAAATATTACTTAAACGAAATAAGACTTGACCTATACTGTCAAGGATGAATTCCTGCTTGTCCAACTGGTAGATGTAGGCTCAGTCCACGTTCTCTGTATTTATTCTGTCAAACACTCCTCTTGTGTTTGGACGTCTGTTTGAAACCTTTTCAGCCGCTCAGTGGCCCAGGTTTGTAGCTCTCCACACACAAGTCAGTAGAGATTTCAGTCCGTCAACGTGCCATTAAGAATAGTCCAGCCCGTGCTCATTACCCAAACTCCAAACAACTGCAAAGTGTCACTTCAGTACTACCCTCCTTGCGCCGTTGCATTCACAACTTCTAGCTCATCTCTTGCGTCAGCACAGAGATATTTTTGTGATTCATTCAGGGAGTGATGGGGGCGCTTCAGTCACTCAACGCAATATAAACCAGAAGGAAAGGTGTGCTGACAAAACTGAGTGAAGAACAATTATTGTTGCTTTCAAACTCCTTATTTATTTTTTTTTTTTTATTTCTATCTTGAAAATAATCTTAGCAATGATACCAGTATTAGGGTTGTAAATAACTGTCATCCTGTATATGACATATAACACGGCTTTGTTTTTGTTATTAATATTGTCTTCTTAAAATTGAATCAATCAATATGTCTTTGCTTTTTTCTATCAGCTTGACCACTATCAGCAATTATCATATATATATATAAATATAACAAGTAATGTATTAACAAATCAGCGTTTATCTTAGAAAACTCTGAGCAATAGTGGATTTTAAAGGAGGGGTTTGTGCATATGGACTAAGTCTGCAATATTAACATAACGTGCCAGTCTTAATTTTGGGAAAGAGGATGGGGATTTGAGGAGAGTTTGTAGCTTCTCTTTCTCTCTGTGTAACTTGCCATAAGCTATTAGATAACAGTCAATATGTCCTTTGTTAGAGAAAGTTAAACAGGAACAAATATGGACCAGAAATGTGAGGATAAGATGTTAATGCTGCTGTCACATAAAAGCTGCGTGAAGAATGGTTGTCATGAGGGCCGAAGAAGTAACACAAGCAGCTAAAAGATCAAAACTCCAGTTTGCAATTATACCATAGTTCTGATGTTTGCACCTTTCTTGTGACCAGGCTCTTTTTGCTGTCACTTTTAATCTGATTAAAACAAGCTGACTGTTTAAAATCAGCTGTTCAGTCATACACAGTTTTTGTCCTTAAGGCGTATGTTTCTTCAGCCATGTGGTCGAGTGTGGGGACCATCAGAATAACCTAAATCTGGATCTATGCTGAGGGAAACGGTGCTAGCAAAATCAAAATATCATCCGAAAATAAAAATAAAAAAAACACACACACTGACAGTTTCATGTTAGCTCACTATTCCACTTCATGTTGTTAAGACACTTTTTTAAATTGTAAAGGACATGTTTATGTGTTGGTGAAAACCAACAATCCTACCAAATACAGTCTAAATTGATGAAATGAATAATAGCTAGTCTTCAGAGTCATTTGTATGGTGGAATCCATTACAGGTGGTGTTTTTGCTTATTTTGTTTCTTAGCTTGTCTACTAGTTTGTGTTGTACTCAATCTACAACATAATTGGTATTTCAAGTGGATGATCAAAGTTTATTTTTGAAAAATGTGAATTTAATTACCTTAATGAATTAAACCTGTAACCACAAAGACTTAAATTGGTCATTTTTATAGTGATTTCCAGGCATTTAAAAACAAATTCAATGTCAAAAGTTGCTTGTTTATTTAAGTGGAGTATAAAACGGCAATAAATGGAAAGCTGAGCTTACAGGAAGCTGTCTGACATTTTACAGTCAAGTGAAGAAACATTGATTTCAACGTTGTAGTGAGATTGTATGGCTGACTGATCACAGCTTTAACAGGTAAAGACAGTCAAAGGATTTTTTTTATATCATTGTGTCATTTCTAGCCGAATAAGAATGCCAAAATGTGTAATGTAGATGACGGTGTAATCTAATATAAAATGGCAACTTGTCACAGCTGAGGAGTGTTGCAGTTTAAGTGTAGTTGATCTCTAACATCACACGCTCTGTATCAAACATCAGTATTATTAGTAAGGGGTATTTTCTCAGCCTTCTTAAACATTGTATATTGTAAATTATACAGATTATAATTCTAACATAAGACATTTTATTGGAAACAAAATCGAGAGTAAAAAGAAAAGAAAAAAAAAGTAGTTCAGCCTCGATGTGTGTTTCATGTTCTCTGTTTTTTCTATCAACAAAAAACCCTGTTTATTTAGTTTTATCTGGGTTTTTTTTGGTTTTAAAGTCTTTCTGTTTGACCCTTTCCTCCTCTGTTGAGTCCTCTAAGGCGTTGCTGTGTAGTTTTTCTTGTGGTGATTCCCGTTCTTGTGCCGTGTGCTTCTTCTTTAGACAACACAGAGTAGAGTAGAGGCCATGTTGTCTGTCTGTCGGATCAGTCCGCTGGGGGTCTGGGCACCGGATTCTCTCTCAATGAACCGAACCGGATATAAGGCTCTTCTTCTAGAAACGTAACTAAAACACCAAGATCAAATTACAGTATTCATCTTTACCAAACTATACATCAATAATGAAATATTTAGTATCTAAATGAAGAAACACCATACAAGTATTTAAAAAGGGATCATTTGTGTAACTTTCCTGTAGAATAAACAATATACTGTATATCTTTAGGTTTAAATAACGATGAAATGAAAAGGACATTTGAGTAATTCAGAACTGTAGGTGACTCTTTTTTGATAAACTCGCTGTACATAACTGCCTTCCATACAGCTCGGCTCAATCATCTTTACTGTTTCAGCTGTCAAAAAGAGAAAAGATGAAGATGAAAAACTTTTTTTCCCCCATTGTTGTGTCCTGTTTTCAGCTCATTCTATCTTGTTTTACAACAAAGTGACTGGACATATGAAAGTCAGGACAAAAGTTTTTTTGTGGGTTGATGGGAAATGTTAAAGAAAAAGCTTGACACGTTTAGTTTGCACTTGCTGTTTCTCTTCACCATGCACTCATTACATTGTGGGACATGTTTCTGCTTTGGCCCCAGAATTAAGAACCACAAAGTCAAGATTTAAACTCAAAGTCTCCTTTAATGAACATGTTACTATCCTCATTGTACCTCTTTATACACATGTATAGATTCTGCGCTACAAATAGCATACATTCAAAGATTATAGGACTCATCAAAGGTCTTAAACATGAACATATAATGTTTTTAGAGAGGAAATATACATACAAATTATTTCACAGGTGCATAACATATATTTGTAGGCAAAATCCCTAATGACAGAGTTGAATTTCCTCATTTGATTGTAACTGAAAACACGTTTCATTGTCAGAAAGATGGTATTTCTTTTCGACCACTGTACATTAATGTAAAAACTATGGAAGAAAGGTGCTCTTTTCTTACTTTTCTTTCTCTTCTGTTCCTATTTTTATTTAGTTGTCAGTTGTCAAACCGATCCTAAACAATGCAACACGATGAAAGATGTTACACATCTCCCTGAGGTTATTAAGGCTGAGCTGGAATTGGTTAAAAGCTAAATAAATGTTAAATGTTTTGAAATGAATCAAGTTAAATTTATAAATTAGCAAATATTGATATGTAGTAATAGATGTTTCTAAATTAACTTACATATCAATTTGTTAATCAAGTAATTTATTTGAAAATGATGGTCATGACAGGAAATGGTTCACTGTATGCCACTTTGTTTTGCTCGTAAAAAAAAGAATAAATCTACCAGCTAATATCAGGAGGGAGATTGTTTGATTCTTTCAAAAGGTTTTGGTATAACTCGCTGCTAATAGCCAAGATATTATTGAGATGTACAAGATTAAAGTGTTTTCATACATTTTTTGTTTTGTTAAAAAGCAATATTTTGATGACTGTGCAATGACGAGACAAGAGTTGCACTTTTTTGTGTTTTGTGTTATACATCTAAGTGCTGTTGTAGCTCAGTTAGTGTTAAAACCATATAAATGACAACAAACCAAACTGGTATTTTCTATGAGGAGCGTTGAAGAAGGGACTGTCTGGGTTTTCGCAGAGCCATTGATAGAAGGAGTTTGACCTGGTTGCACTTTGGGCACCATGTTTTCGCTCTCATCTGGAACTTAGATCCATTAGCTGCAAAAACTCTATGTAACAATAGCTTTTTTTAGCTGGAACAGAAGGACGAGTTATTTAGGGACAAAGCAGAATTGTCCATCTTCCATGGCTACCCCTGAAATCTGCTAAGGCCAAACTGTGTCTATCTACAGCTCCACAGTGTTTAGTCATTTAGTTGTATTTAATCCCCAAATGTAACTGCCACTTGTGCTGCAGCTAACCCTGCAGTGTGATTTTGAAAATGTGAAGAAAATATTTAAGGGAGAGAGAGAACAATGACACATTTAAATACAAAGGATATTTAAAGATTAAAAAACCCTGGCATGGTGGAGAAGAGTTGTGTACGAGAGAAGACCCTCTAGTGTTATTAAAAACATGTCCGTAGATTTTAGATGTGCTTCACATCAGTAAATAAAAGAAAGAAAAAAAACAAAAAAACAATAACCTGTATATTTTTGTGACGTGTATCATACAAGTGTGCTCCAACAATAATGTCCATTTGTGTAAATGTATTTATTTCACATTGTATATATTGTTCAATGCAAAAAGAGAGACCTATGATTCTGTAACTTAATCTACTATGGGTTGAAACATTACATGTGTTACTCCAGACTATGCCTTTCAGGATTATTACAGTAGAGCAATATCAATTAAAACCAGGCTTCCAGTTTTGACACCTGTCTTTTGTCTCTGATTTATACACACATTTTCTTTAGAGGTACCAAACAATAAGCACATAATTTATGAGATAGTTCACAGAGCATGCATTCCTAGTTTCCAGCAGTGCTGTACTTGGCAAGATTATGTTTACACCTCATACAGACAGACAACAGTCATGAAAAAACACCACCCCATTAATTTAAATGAGGCCAGGCCGGCAGTGCAGCAGGGTTGCCAACGCAGAGGGCTCCGGCAAAGAAAGTTGAAGCTCTACTTTTTACAGAATCATCCAGCAATGGTGTTGCGTCGGCCAATCAAATACTTGCGTGCATGCCTAGATTACTTTGTAACTCTAATGTCATATTTCTTCTACTCTTTACCTGATGATCGCTGTCTGTTAAGCCTTCAAACTCATATATATGTTATTCAAACTGGACTTCTTGGATCATTTTTCATGTCTCACCAGTACCTACTGTAAAGTAACATACCCCCCACCAACCAGAGTGGTCAAAGTAACCGTACAGATCCATTTTTGCGACACGACTGAAGCGTGGTGTCGCGACGTCACACATCCATGGTTGATGCTCCACGCCCTTGACTGGCAGCTGATTGGACGAATGCGTCACGTGGGTCTGGCTACTCCCGAATTTCAAAACGACCATCATGGCGGCTTGTTGAGAATACGATCTCGACGATTTTACGAAAATAGTTCACCGAAACATGTTTCTGAAAACATTTTAAGCGAGAAATAGGCCATGCAGTTGCTGAATCTGTCTTCATTTCAGATCGACAAAGGTCAGTTTGAAAGATTTTCGTCTACTTCTATTGAATAGTCGCGTCGCATTCAACAGATTCATTTAACGGCACGTTAAAGTCGCTTGACGTCACCCATAGGAATAAAGTGGAGTGCGGCACGACAAAAGCGTTGCACGGCCATGTGGATCCGCACCGTAAGAATTCACTTTGTTCAAACAATCCGACTAGAGGACAAAAACATCAAGTATGATTGATAGCAATTGTGACTGTCCATACAAACAGGAGAGAAATCAAACACTGTGCTCTAACCAGAGACCTTACCAATGTGGCCAAGAAATGCACCATATACAACTTTTGTGTCATTTTTGTAAAAGTGTTCAAGTGCTTTATAATGCATTTTGGCAACTTTATTAGAGCTGCAGTTGTCAAGGGAGAGGGGAGATGTTTCTCATTTATTTGCTAAATGCTCATTTATCCAGCAGTCAAAGGCATTCAAACATGGATTTAAAGGTGGCTACTGTCACACCGTTTTTTGTTCTTTTAACTACCATCTTTTCATGTAAAGTAAAATGAAAGAGAATCGCAAAGAATGAATGGAAAGAGTGAGAGGGAAGGGAAGAGGGGGAGGATGGAAAAGGAAGTAACAGCTTGCTCCGGTGGGTGGCTAACTACTGTCCATTCTGAATGGCCAGATCTCCTGTTCTTGCCAAGGGCACTAAACACATACATACACACATACACACACACACACACACACACACACACACACACACACACACACACACACACTGATGTAAGACATACTGTGTACAACGTTAAAAATAAGGGATTTTACAAAAGCATAAGCAAACATGACTAAAAAACAACAGAGGCTTTTCAGACTTTATCTCTCTCTTTCTCTTTGTTGATTCTTTAACTGTTGTGTTTTACGTAAATAATTAGCCTCTTCTCTATTTTTTTTTCTTCTTTTTATTTTTACTCCATTCTTTCTTGCTCTGTCAAACTAACATACTTCCCCATTTCTCTCTCTGTCTCTCCCCCCTAATAGCCAGCAGCAGTAAATGGGATGCAGAGGCCAGATATTTAATGTAGCAGAGAGCCGTGAAGAAGCCTTTTTCTAACAGGGGGAGCCCTGACCCGCAGGCAAATATTTTTCAACCAGATGACATAAGAAGATATTAGTGGAAAGAGAGCAAGATTTTTATTCCTTTTTTTTCCTTCTGCCTTCCTACAATTTGTCTCTCTCTTTTCTATTTGGGTTGCTGCTTGGTCACCCAGCTCTCTGCACATACGTTTTATTTTACTTGCTCGCCTTTTGGAGTTCATTTATTTTATTTTATCTTTGATTCATTATTATGATACGATAAAAGCTACTTGAGCATTTCAGCTGCTGAGGGGCTCTTATCGTTAACCTTGTGGAACGCATGTAAGAGTGGGCTCCACATGCCGCATCGCTAATGGCCAACTTAACTCCTCTCTTCTCCTCCTCCACCTTCTGTCTTCATCTACATCTCTCCTCCATCTCTGTCTCTCTCTGAGCATCTTTCATCCCTTTATCTTGCTCCTCTCCTCTTTTCTCTCATAGTCCCCTCCTACTATATTTCTCAGTTTTTGTCTTATTTTTCAATGTTTCAGTTCAGTATTCAAATTGGTGGGATTTTTTTTTTTTATTACAAAAAAATAACACTCAGCACAAGTCTATTCTACTATGCACAGCAACTGACAGATGAATGACGCAGCTTTTTGCACTCAAAAGAGGATGTAACCCCGGTCTGTCACTGTTGATAATTGTGGTGAGCTGGGTTTTTCAGTGGTTTAAAACTCATCCGTCTGATAAGGCATTTTCAGTCACCATAGGCAATTCAGCCATAGCAGACATTATTTTGGGGGTCCCATAGGGTTAATATTTCAGCCCCATTTCATTCTCCATTTACATGCTTAACGTTTAACTGTTATGCCAATGACACACAGTTATAGCTTCCCACACCACCTAATGGCACCATTACTCTGGATGGTCGTAACTGCCTCACAGATTTCAAGTGTTGAACGTTACCAATATTTCCACAACTTAAAGGTACAATATGTAATGTTTCTGTATTAAAATGTTATATATTTTGTTGAGTTTTCTCCTTACACTATCCCAAATATGTCCAACAATGTTCAAACCCAGAGAAATCTGTAATTTTATTTCAATGACACAGGACTTTTCGTTTGGTCGCCTGTAAGTGGCGTCAAAAAACCGTTGACCCCTTCTAGTTACTCTAACTTCTGTCAAAACACGGGATACACCAGATGATGAATTATACTCAGTAATCGTAATACAGCTTTTTTTTCTGCCACACAGCATCATTTTGTCATTGATTACATGCCACTTTGCAAAACAGTAATACAGCAAAGACCTATTTTATTGATATACTTTAATATTGATCGATCCAGTTTAACATTACTACAATGTGCTACGTTGACAAATAGCTAATGCTAATGCTTGGTGGGTAGCGTTAAGGTTACAACATCGTTCAACACGCTCATAAAGTTAACTCGGTTAACAGCACTAGGCTAACCCACGATTAAGTTCGCCACGTAACGTTTGCTGTATAGATAAGACGACTAATCTAATGCTAATTTAGCCTTCATGTTTAGCTGTCTTTACAGTTAAATTTAGCCGACAAAAGTTGACTTTCCTGCGGTAACGACAGCTAAGTTTAGGCACCAAGATTAAAAAAAAAGGCAAGGGGCAGAGAGAATTCCGGGCAGCTAGGAGATTTTCACCATCACTTGTCCCCGGCCACCCCCAACCTCGATGTAAGTTTCTCTTTAAAACAATCAGTATGGTAAACAATATAAATTTAAAAAGGAATGAATTCAAGAACACTGAGAAAAGCTAAAATATGAGGAAAACACAAGGCTGAGATGTTCAGAGGTGTTCAGAGGTGCAATTGTCGTTGGTTACTTCTGTTTTGTCACAGCTGACAAAGAGGAATCTTCGTAACATCTAATCTGTTGCGAAATGATCAACAATATCTAAGCTATGAAAAAAAATAGAGCAATGATTATGGCCAGGGTAGACAACATGCTTCCAGTTGACATAAATTAGTTTAAAAAATGTGCTGAGCATCACGAAAAAAAACATGTCTGTGTGCACGAATCAATAGATTAAATTTCGTGACTATTTCTCAAACTACCGTGAGGCTGGTTTCTAGCCTGTTAGCAGTGGGGTATACAATGCAATGCTTGCAGCGTTGTTGTTTTTTTAAATAAAGGCAATGGAGCTCCATTCAAGTCCTAAGGGGAAGATCTTGCAGTTTTATTCCGAATTTTTTTATGTGGAACCTCATACTAGAGTCTGATTTCATTTCAGAGTGGTTTTTATTGGGTTTGAGAGAAACTCTGGATGAGATTTTCTCCTTCTAATATGGTGCCAAAAAGGGTCTGTCTCCAAGGATGACCATATCTGTTTTAGGCACTGTGACCTGTAAAGTGCTAATGTGTGGCAGCTTCACACTGATGGTGTTTCAAAGGCCTGTTTTGGGGCTATTTAAACTCCCCTGCGTGTGTATATAAATCTAAGTATAATTATTTCTATGCGTATGTGTATGTGTGTGGGTTGGTGGTTGTGTGTTCATTTTGGCATGTGTGATTTATAATTTTACAATCTTGTGGTCCACATGTGGCCATATGCACTACTATGTGTCTAAATTTCTAAATGCCTGTGTGTGTGTGTGTGTGTGTGTGTGTGTGTGTGTGTGTGTGTGTGTGTGTGTGTGTGTGTGTGTGTGTGTGTGTGTGTGTGTGTGTGTGTGTGTGTGTGTGTTATGTTATCCCGTATACTCTTGTATCAGTGGTAGGATTCCCTTGGGTTTCACAGGCCTTGTGACATGGACTCACGGTGGTAATGGCCTTTCACAGAATCTAGCTCCCCTGACACACACACACACACACACACACACACTGAAACAGAAAAGGAGAGTAACAGTGACGAATGAACTACTGCAAAAATATGGGCACAGATGGAGAAAAATACACAGTAAATATATAGTATATATATTGGAGAGTAAGTTATAAACATTACAGAAATGACTCATAAATCATTTATAGTTAAAACATAGTAACATAACAGGCTAATTGTTGTGAGTCCAAATCCTTCTCATGACTTTCGTAATGAATCACCCTCTGGTCTTTTTTCCTCTTTTTCCGTCCTCTGCTTTGTTTCTAAGTACTAACTTTGCTTTCTTCGTTCCTTGTCCTGTGCTCTCCAATCACCCTCTCTCCATCAAATCTCATATGGCCTACTACTCTACTTAGCTTACAAGCTAACTGACCACTCTGCTTGTAATTTATGGCCCCTCATTTGTGCAAACCTTCAATGATTTATTTGTTCAATGTTCTCTCCCTCTTTCACTCATCTCTTTTTATCTTTGTACACTTTGTCTCTTCATTCTTTGATCTTTTCTTCATTCTTTTTTTGTCATTCACTTTTTAAAAATCATTTTCACTCTAATCATAAATCACCTGTGTTCACTTGCCTCACTCCAATGTCTCGCCTCTTTCCATTTCTCCAACATCCCATTCTCTTGTGTCATCCAATTCTCCATCCTTTCCTCTCTCGTTTGCCATTCTGTCCCCCATCCCTCTATCTCGCGGGGTGTAAAGTGGCTAAGGTGGCTGCGTGTGTCTGAGCTGCATGTGCAAGCTATAAGAGGGTCAGCTGTCTATTTGCACTTTTAATGTCTTAACTCTATACGATGGGCCATTTATTCTCACTCTCTCCTCTCTCTTTCCCTCTCTCTCTCCCCCTTCCCATCCTCTTTCTGTGTCTATTGCTCTATATCTCTCTCTTAGGACAGTAAATGTTTTAACTCTCCATTCTATGGGCCATTCATTAAGTTAGTGTACTTTAATAAATAGTCTGATGTGTCACTGGCCAGTGAATTAGTGGCACTTAAAATCACCCACTAGTGGCCAATATATAGCTGGAAGGTTTGATATGCAGCGGCCACTTTTCCTCAGAAACCCAATTAGAGCTTACCAGGGCTGATATGTACAATAATAACACACGTGTCAGTATTAAAAGCACAAACCGTTTCACTAACTCATCACTGTTTACAGTTTGTCAAGATACAAGATAAGGTTCTGAAATTAAGTTCTGAAAAAAGTATGCATTTTATAAATATTAGTTTTTAGTTATTTTGAAATATTGAATAGAGTCCACATAATTATTTATTATAAAAGGATACTTTGCCAATTGAAACCAGTTTTGTGTCATTGTTGTGTGGGCAACACAATAGTGTTGTCACATTGTACACTGGCAAAATCACACAATCACGCACTGGATTACCTTATGGTTAAAATAAATAAATTAACAAACCAAAAAAATAAACTGGTGCAACCGAGTACATTTCTGACCACCAAACTTTCAACCTGAGAGGGCAGTGGAAAACAACTTTTTTTTACCTGGAATTAAAGTGCTCATATTATGTTCATTTTCAGGTTCATAATTGTGTTTAGAGGTTGTACCAGTATAGATTTATGTGGTTTAATTTTCAAAAAACACTATATTTTTGTTGTACTGCAGCTCCTCTTTTCACCCTGTGTGTTGAGCTCTCTGTTTTAGCTACAGAGTGAGACATCTCACTGTTCCATCTTTGTTAGGAGTCGCACATGCACAGTAGCTAGGTAAGCACTGCTAGCTAGTCAGTTGCAGAGTATGAGGGCGTGCCACGTTAGCAGCTAGGCGAGCATTATAACGTGTGTAACAAAGTGACTGTCTGAGAAGCCACACAGAAACTGACATTTAAGGAAAATACAACTTTAAGGGACATTTTAATACATTTTTCAAGCTCAAAGTAGTAAAAACCCAAGATTCAACTTATAAGTGAATGCAGAATTGCTGATGGCAAAGTGTTAACGGCAAGACAGTGCCTTAGCTGTACGTTTATTTTCAGAAGTGTGTTTTGCAGTCTCTTTTTCTCTACATTCTGCCCTTTCATGGTCAGAAATCAATTCAGCAGTAAGTTTTACTGCCAGCTAAACTTTTAATGTATAATTCTGTACTACACCGACAGTATTGTTGTGCCTATGCAGCCAGTGATGGGCAATATATACTGTGACTCTTTTTAAGAAAATAAATTAAAGAAATTCTGTGCATTTAGTAGTTTGATTCCCATGGGTGAATCTAAGTGATAATAGTTGCAGAAGTGCCCCAAGCTAATAATATAGCCTTGACAGGGGAAAGGTGATTGGCATAGACAAAATGTGTGTGTGAAAGACTGGATGATTTTGTGTATGTGCATTGTCAAGAGAGGCAGGAGGTTAATTCAATTCTATAGAAACGCAGCATGGAGGGGATTGGACGGCACAGCCCTGAGGGTGTCACTGGCCTCGCCCCCAATAGGGGACAAAAAGCTTGCGTAGACACACACACACACACACACACACACACACACACACACACACACAGACCCTGTGACTTAAGGGTATAAAATCTGAGAAGCCTTGGAAAAGCCAAATTGTTTTTATATCTAGTTTCTGGTGCATTTCATTTAGATTAAAATATATATCTATTTATAGAAAATCCCGCATAAAACAAGGACAAGAAAGAAGAGGACATTTAGAGAAGAGCAGTGACAGAGGACGGTAAGAGGGATTGAGGGCATGGAGAGGGGAGAAGGGAATAGAGTGAATGAAGGAAAGAATGAGAGTGGTATGTGTGGGAGAGGTGTATGAGAGGAGGACAGAAGTGACCAAAATAGAGTATAGACACCAGGGTGACGCAAGTGGCAGGGGAAAATGAAAGAGAGCCTAAATAAACCTTAACTCCATCACAGCAGAGTACATTTTCTGTCAGACCAGCATAGTTGTGTCCTAAGCATGTTGCTGTGGTCTTTCAGAGATTTTATGTATATGCATATTTGATGTACACTAAATAAAATGTAAAAGATGGAGTACAAAGACAGTAAAAAATGTCCATTCCAGTTCCATCCCCTTTTATAATATCTTGTGAAATGACTGGAGGGAAGATACTGGAAAAATATTAATACCAGTATCTAGCAGCCATAGTGATGATGCATCATGGTGTTGGTCTCTTGATGTGAAGGAATCTGCTGAGAATGTAATCACTATGTGAATCTATAAAAATCTACCTTGTCTGAGGTGATATTGTTTTTTGCACCAAAGTCATTAAAAAAAAACAAATGTGAAAAATGTTGATCTTGTTGTTATTCATACGCTGCGGAGGTTTTGACCACTAACCCACTAACTAGTTTTATGACTATAAATCTGTTTTAATGTATGTATTTATTTTGCCTGTGAAGCACTTTGTGACTGCCTGTGATAAGTGCTATACAAATAAACTTTACGTACTTACTTACTTAGTTAGCAGCGCTATGAAGAAACATTTTTACAAGTGTGTCCCATTTTGTTTGTGTTGTGCACACCAACAAGCACGTACATGTGCCAGCATGTATTGAAGTTTTTTAGACCTCAAGGGTATACACAATATGTTTACCTATATGAATACATGCTAACATACGTGCACACAAACAAGCGCACACACACTGAAAATAATCTGAAATCAATCGCAGCCAAGTGATAAGCTTGCACTCACCAATATACACCTGTTATTTAGGAGATAAAATGGCTCTTGAATGCATGTGTGTGTGTGTGTGTGTGTGTGTGTGTGTGTGTGTGTGTGTGTGCGTCTGTGTGTGTGTGTGTGTGTGTGTGTGTGTGTGTGTGTGTGTGTGTGTGTAACATCTCCATATGCACAACCTAATATTGTATTTTGCTAAAAAACACACATTCCAACCATCAATTTATTCCACTTTTCCTAATCAGCAGCGAGGCCAAGGATGTCTCCATACATATTCATGCTGCTCTGGAGACTCAGAGAGACGATACATTTACCATATTACCCTTAATGTTATTAGACCAGCAAACACAATTTAGCCAAATACAAGTCATACATTAGTAATTTAGAAAATGAGACAATATTAATTGTGCGCTCGTCATCCGGTTTTAATCCCGTTTGTGTGATAGCACTTCAATCTCTGGAATTGAATGCATCTGGCTGAATAAATTAGTACAATCAATGTATGACTAGATTCTCTGTCATGTGGACACACTGTGTGCAAATCTATGCAAATGTCTTATGAGGAGGGTATAAGAAGAACTCTTCTTGGCTAACAAAGCTCTTGATGATCACAGCCTATCTGACATCATTTTCACCCTCTCAGAGGGAAAGAAGAAGGTAAAACAAGGAAAAACTCTTATCTGGGTAAATGATCACGGTATGTATGTGAATGTTTGCTTGTGTAGAGATGCACAGACTGCCCCTCTCTGTCACTAGGCAGTTTTTCTTGATTCATTTAAGCATTGAAAACATATTATCATTTTGTTGACCAGTGAAGAAATCTGTCATCATGATTCTTTTTTTCAAATGTATATATGTAGATAAGGTTATGACCTTTTTTGAAAATATTTCAGATCAAGTTCATTGTTTTCTTCCTCCACTTTCTACTTCCTCTTCTTTCTTTCCGTCTTTCACTTTCTCCATTTTTTCCCTTCTCTACCCCTTTCCTTCCTACCTCTATCCTAGCCCCTAGCCACCTCCCCTCTCCTCCTCTCCCCTCCCTTTGCTACTCTCTGCCTGGTATTGATTAGAAGGCGAACCTCTAATCTCCTTAGGTCATTAGGAACACTTAATTAAAACCTAGTTAGAATGCCTTTGTTCAACCAAAGCAAATTGCAGCTGTTCAAACGCGATTAGTATGATAACGTAAAAACTTGTTGGCAGGGAAAAATATAAGAGAGGGTCTTTTTTGGTGGAAATGTTTACACAATTTAAATGCAGAGCACTTAAGCAATAAGCACACATTGGAAGTCTAAACTACTGTATACTTGAGCCAGTGCTTCTGCTGTGTGTTGATGGGATTGTTTAGGCTATATTTTGCTAGTGGATGTTCAGCTTTATGAAACTAGAGGATTAATGCATGTATCTGGCTTAGGTTAGATTTATTCAAATTTTAGATTTGTCTAACATTGGTTGTTTTATATGCTTGAAGTAAAACAAACAAAGATGCAGAAAAAAAGACAAGGTCAAATATATAATAAGATGTATAAGATCTGATGGTGACAGTTTTTTCTTGTTGTCATGTTCACACAATCAGTATTAGGCTATATACCCTCGCTTTCATATACAGCTAATAGTGCAAGTAGCATTTGAATTGCAAGCGATAAAAGAGACAATTCCCATCAACTTTATAGTTAAGTTACTTTTTATTAGAATGGAGAGATAGAACCGTTTATCTACACTAGCCTATATATTTTTTCTGTTATTGAATTTGATGATTTCAATCTTTATTATAAGATTTTACAACTCATTTTACAGTACACTCAGACTTTCACACACACAGGGAAATGCCCACATATGTATAGGCCTACTTTAAAAAATACTATTTTCTAAATTATCAACCATGTATCATATGGCATTCACAGCAGCTATACCATACATAGTTTGGTCACTTTTATATACAGGGCTTCATCACAGGCACGTACTGTAATTAGTCATTTGTGGCTATTAATTAATTGTGTTATTAATTGGGCCTTGGTAACAATTGTTACCAAGGCCCAATTAATAACACACATAGCAGTACATCCCTGGTGACTGCCATTAAATTGCTGACAGCAAAAGACACCTTGCCAGCTCTTTGCCTCCCATTCTGGCATTACTAAAATGTAAAGGACCTCCTTTCTGTTTGTATTTTTCAGTGTCATAATGCATTGCACCCTTAAATGGTGATGTAGTATTTTAGTAAAAAGATAAATTTGACAGATAGTCCATTAAATGATTTTGATCCTACACTCTCTTTGGCAGGAGCCATGGGCCGGAGCGGATCACCGTTGCCTAGCGACGGCAGTAGCGTTCCTCTTTTCTCTGAGAGCCACTTGTCTGAAACCCAGACGCATCCCACGTAGGTAGGGGGTAAAGCATTACTACCAGGCAGGGGGTAATTAGGCTTTTAAAATCGCATATTAATGCCTCGCTGTCACGGACATTCTTTAGTATTCTGTAACAGATGCAAAGCGGATATGTCGCAGTGTTTGTTCTCACGCCGACCCCAGGGCTCTCATGTTTCCGTTACTTGGCTCTGAAAGCTGTAACGTTGCCTCGTCGTTACTTTGCGCCCAATATCCTGCCGCCTGGAGCGCTGCTGGCCAGATGGCGACTCGCGTTAATCTCCTTAGCACCGCGTGCCGCATGTTCTGATTGAGAGAGGTACGACAGAGAGAAAAAAAGAGGAGCTTTGACAAGTTCAGCTGTATTGGCATTCAGGTTTTTTTTCTGACGAATTGTGGACCAGAACGACGGACAAAATAACTCAAGTCATGTTTGGAGAGGACTATTTTTTCTACTGGAGCGGCGTCTGCTATCGCTGACAGACAGGTGTGGAGAAATACAGGTAGTTAGCTTGTTTTGTCCAACTCGTGCCAGTGCAACAAGTGTTGTTGAATGTTTATTGACGCTGCACTTGTGATGAGGATAGAGCTTTGTGCTGGGAGTCAACACCGACAGGTAACCACAAGGAGCCACCAGATACTTTGCATGTCACAATATCTGCATAGATTTATAAATTTGCACGGCATATAGCACACGTTATTAGATACACTGTGAGCTTTCCTATTTTCCAACGCACATTGTAGGGAAGAGAGGGTCAAAGTAATTCAGCCCTAGAGATGACTGCACTGCTTTTTGTGTGTCAAAATGTGAAATTGAAGCTGATAAGTATTGTAATGAAGAGAGCTTTGGCCTAAGCCTCAATTTCCAACAAACTTATGTGAAAACCCGTTCAGTTGGATAAAAACCTGGAGGCCAGATGCCAGAGGAAAAAGGGCATGTTTAATTCAATGGAAAATGAAGAAAAGGGGAAAGCAATGTAGCAGTATCAGTTGAGCTGTGCCTCCATCAAGCTGTACATGATAGTGTAGGCTTTGGCTAGGGAATAGCCTGCATGGCATTTCACTCTCCTAAGATTTGTCTCATGTTGGATTTTGGTCTGACCAAGTCTCTCTTTCCTTCTCTCTTTTCCCTCTCTAGATTGTGAAATCCTACCTATCATGTGAAGGCTTTGGTTGTGGTTTGTGTGTGTGTGTGTGTCTGTGTGTGTGTGTGTGTGTGTGTGTGTGTGTGTGTGAGTGACAGAGACAGTGTAACAGAGAGCTAAGCTTCGTAGCCTCACCCTAGGGGCACTGGCCTGTAAAAAATGTCCCTGTAACCCTGGAACCATGAAACCATGACAGTCATCACTTATTCAAGCGTTGCTGGAAGGCTTCCGAAAGAAAT
The DNA here is from genome assembly GCF_008315115.2 of Sander lucioperca. Classification (NCBI taxonomy): domain Eukaryota; kingdom Metazoa; phylum Chordata; class Actinopteri; order Perciformes; family Percidae; genus Sander; species Sander lucioperca. Next base: position 15,928,552 of record NC_050175.1, read on the forward strand.
CCAGGTTCTCGAACATCCCTCTGCCCCCGAGAATGTTGCAGAACCCAGGTCTAAGATTCTAGAACCTCAGACCATGCAGGACCCCTCGGAGAACCCGATTCTAGAATCTCGTGGGGTCAAAGGCCAGAGATGGATGGAACAGAGAGAAGATGAGGGAGAAACGAAGGGAGAGAAGGCAAAAAGGAAGAGACAAACATGGAGTAGAGGAGTCAGCAGAGAGAGGATGGAGAGAGTAAGGAGAGAGGAACAGTGTAACTTAAGGAACAAATGCAACAAGAAAGTTAGAAAAGCCCTTAAAAGTGGGGGGAAATGCTTGAATGGAAAGGACGAGAGGAAGGCTGATGTTTCTGGGATTCTGTCAGCTGCAGAAACAGAAGGTGAAATCAAGCAAACGGAGAAAAGGATGGCGAAAAGGAAGACAATGCCTGTTTTTTCTTGGCTATTTCACCTGAAAAACGTCACTGAAACAGTGGAAAACATGATGAAAGGGATGAGGTGGCATCATATCTTCCTCTGGTTAACCCTCCTCCTCTTCAGCCTGTGTCCAAAATCTGCTTCATCACAGGTAAGAGTGGCTTTCAAGAGCCAATTGTAATTTGTGATCCAAAAACTGGAGGAATAATTAACAGACAATGTACATATGAATATGAATTATTTTAAGACTATCAGAGAGGCTTTTTTTCACAGCAGACATTTTGACCTCTCATAGTAGGAAAAACACAGGTTTTACTAATAACATAAAAGATGTCTCCGTTCTGTTGAAGTTACCCAGTTAGTCATGACAGTGTGACAGTGAGCCAGCATGCACAAAACCAGGGCCCTGAAACTGAAGCAGCTAAATGGCAATAATTTAGCAAGCATTCATTTATTCACATTTTTATTCAAAAAACGTGTCCTAATACATTGTAAATGTACTGTACAGTATGTGTGATGATACGAGGTTTGGCTGCTAATTCTGTTATGTTATACCATAACCTTATTCTATAACCCATAGGTTTCATTGTATAGCACTTTGAATTTTCCAAACTGCTAAAATGGCATTGTAGGTCATTATTATTATCTCAGGTTGCTGCAGCCACAAAAAAGTATAAGTGGCAAGAGAGACCCAGATTGAATAGAATAATACTAATTGTAAAACCATCTTCGTTCTTAGGGAAATTTCCCACGAATGGAGAACATTGCTGCCTTCAAACCTTTGTCCACCTCACCGGTTCGTTCCACCTGTGGGGTTCCAGAGCGGAGCAGCTACTGCCAGTCGCCATCCTCCCAGACTGAGCTGATGACATGTTATCAGGCCTTCTGTATCCAGGAGTGTCCCTATAGATCCTCCACACCTCCATATGCCCCACTGCTTCTGCCTGCACACAGGTACGTAAATCAAATTTATAGTAATGTTATTAAGGTTTTTCAGAGGATTTTAGAAGACCTCTGACCTTTCAGTTCATGCAAAATAAAAAAATAATAGGGTCATTTTTAAGAGAAAATATTAACATATTTAAACTTTATTCCACCAGGGGTACCTGTGTAACTGAGGACGGTAATGACAATCGCCCTGGGACTGAGACAGAGACCGGAACCCCTACCAGTTCAGATGAGGTTGCTGGTGGATCCAGTAGTGTGCTGTTTCAGCCAGTCCAGGATGGCTGTCTGGTCTCTCCCCCCTCACAGAAACTAGGAGCGTTGGGTTCCCTCACCCTGGCATTGTGGATAAAACCAAGCTCTCCTGGAGAGATGTAAGTTTAATTTTTTTTAAATAATTTTCAATTATCATGACAGTAATCCGTCAATTACATCCGTCAATTACATAGTTACATAGTAATGCTGAGTTTTTTAATTGAATTGAATACCAATGTAATTTTATATATAGATAGATAAATATATAGATAGATCATTTATGGATGGATGATCTTAGCTAGCTGTTTATCTCTGGGTAGTCCAGTAAACTCCATGCAAACATAAGTAGATGTGGTATTTCTCTAAATTACATCTTTTTTTAATTTTAATTTTTTATTTAATTTTGTGTGCGAAGAAGCAAAGGCCCGATAACAGCTGTACTGTACATGACAGCCAGTTGGTGTTTCCTGTGCTGAAAAGTTCATGCACTAACTTTGATTAGTTGAAATGTCAGATTCTAAAGTAAATGGTCTCAAAGTATCCTGATTTTACATTCAACAGCAAATTCGAATAGCCAGGTATAAATGGTATAGATAACTGATGGATATATTCTGATCTCTGTGATAAACATGAGCCCCAAAGACACATTACAGCTTCCCGTTTCATTTGGCACAGCCAAAAAGAGCAATAATAGCATCATGTTACATCTAGCAAGCGTTGTTAATACTTTATTGGTAAAGGAAGAGGTAAATAAACTGACAGCTCCCATTGCCTAGATAGAAACATGTTGTCTCGCAATCAGCAAGTTAGAGTTCTTCAAATTAAGTTTAAGTTTAATGGGAAATGGAAGAGTGAAGAGAAATAACAATGCAGTGATACAGACAAAGTTGGTTTTATTGGTATACAGTATGAGGATATACTGTGTATATTCAAATCCTTGGAACCTAAGTGGCAGAAAAAAACAGAAGGAAAGAAAATGGAGAATAATAACATTTGTGTGTAATAAGTATGAGTCACAATCACTGATGTACCGTATCAGAGTAGTCCATCACTAGCCTGTGCTACTGATGAAATACAGCGCCCTGCTGGAAACACACACTGCTGTGATGTATAGTCAAATGTCTGTTCGGATATGAAATCGAATATGATTTTCAAACTTCGAAAGTGAATGAAAGTGAAAGCCCTGTGATATTGATCTAATAACAAGAAGCAATTAGGTCAGGTCTGGTCACGTCAGTATCACTATCAGGAAATGTTGGCCAACAACTGGCTGTCATGTCCTTCTCAGACATGTGGAGTGTGAGAGAAAGGGGATGAGAGGGGGCTGGTATGTTGCAGGCAGGGTAGGGATGGTGCAGAGTTACACAGATCAGCTTGCACACACACACACACACACACACACACACACACACACACACACACACACACACACACACAAAAAGCACAAGCACGCACAAAAAGATCAGTTGGCTTTACTTGGCAGCCCCATCTCCTCTTCCAGCATACAGCAACACTCAAAGTAGATTGAACAACATGGGATTCTTTGTCCTGGAACTAAAAATAGGCTAAACGTACGTATTTGTTAGTGAAATGTCTATAAAGACTACTCCGCCGATTCTACCATGGCACTCCTGTAACATTGTTGGACTCACGACGGACACTTTAGAAATAAAACGATAAAAATGTATTCAGAAGAACCAGAGATATCATCTTTTTTATTCCAAACATTCTTCTTCCTTGTCAAAACCCATGGAAGTATTAAGAGAACAAACCCAGGGGCCTACATTTCCCACAATACAATTTGACTGCTGACAGTTTGGTCGGAGATTTGTGTGTGTTTGCTAGTAGCGGCCAATGTAGCTCCGAGCTGTTGGCCTCAAGCAGAGGTGATGAGGAGTGGGCAACAGAAGTCTTGTAAGCTCACTTCTTTCTAATTAAACACCCTCGGATTTCTTAGTTTTTTCTTTTTTTTTTTTTTATGTATATATTTTTATTTCAAGGACAAATGCTATTGTTTGTACAGAGATTGTATTTTTTACATTTTCAATCCCTCCCCGACCAACCCAGAACAGTCTGCCTTACATAATATTCATTAATAGTAATAGTACAAAATATTAAGAGAATAATAATAATAATAAGGATACAATATTAAAATAAAATAAGAGAAAAAAAAAAAAAAAATTAAAAAGAGAGAGAAAAACAGTTGGACACCACAATCAAAAGTGTAACAATGATACAACAATAAACACAAGCCCTACATATGTACAAATGTAAATACCTGGAGAAACACCTGGAGCACTTGTGCCGAAGCATCAAAGACCACGAGTTTGTCATATAGAGAGGTGTGTGTAAAAGGTACCAATGTAAATCCCACTACTCCCCAGGAAGTACATTTATGGCAGAGAAATAGGATAATAAGGGTTGCCAGACATATGAAAATTTATGGGAGCGTCTAATTGAATATTTAATATTTTCCAAATGTAGGTATAACATCAGATCTTGAAGCCAATGCGATGCTTTAGGTGGGTTTGCAGATTTCCACTGTAATAACACCCATCTGCGAGCCAATAAGGATGCAAAAGCAATAATGTTTAGTTGCCTTCGAGTCAGATTCGATTCATCAGCTGGAGCACCAAATATAGCAAATTCAGCACTTGGTTTCAGTTGTACGTTACATACTTGAGAGAGTGTATCAAATATAGTTGACCAGTGAACAGTAAGTGTAGGGCACGTCCAAAACACGTGTCAGATCAGCTTCTCCAGTGTGACATCTTATACAGGTCTTATCAAAAGTAGGATTAAAAGAAGCAATCCTTGTTCTGCTTAGGTGCACACGGTGCAAAACCTTAAACTGTATAAGACTCAATCGGGCACAAGAGGTACTACCATTCACTCTATGGAGGGCATTGCTCCAGAACTCCTCTGAGAATACTGTTCCAAGCTCTTTCTCCCATCTACTTTTAACTTTGTCTGTTCCTACATTTTTTAAAGACATGAAAATTGTATATATTCTTGAGATAAAACATTGTAGATGGAGGGGAGCTTCAAACAGAGAGTCTGCAGGAGACTTAGAGTATATGATAAATGATGTTCGGGGAGCATTTGTTTTTCAGAGAATATGTGGAAATGATGGGCTTTGGGCGTTCACAAAATGTCGTATCTGAAAATAACGAAAAAGGTCAGCTTGATTAAGATTGAATTTAGAACGCAAATCATTAAAACTAGCAAAAAGACCATCAATATAAAGATCACCAAATTGAGCGATGCCCTTATCTTGCCATTGTTTAAATGCAGAGTCTAGTTGGGCAGGGAGGAATACATGATTGGTGCATATTGGCCTCTGAAGCAAAAGTGCTTGTCTTAACTGCAAATGTTGGCGTAGCTGAGTCCAAATTTTAAGAGTCTCGGATTTGTTTTATTTTCAAACTTGAAGTCTTCAGTTCCATCAGACACTGACTCAAGTAGAGATGGGAATCGAGAACCAGTTCCAGTTGAGAACCTCTTCCAAATTGTCTGATCCATCAGAATTGTATGCCTCAGAGCAGCTTATCCAGTGTTTCCCATACATAGGTTCTACTTGGGCACCCAGCCCTGGTAGATTGAGACCCGCCCAGGTAGATAAAATCCAAATTAGATTTATTTTCCCAATCAACAGTGTATTTTTTTTTTTACAGCGCACACAGACCAGCTGCCTCCAGCCCCTCCCCCTCTTTAAGTCTTGTGCCGCGTGCATGACAGTGTCAACGCTGCACTTCAGGCTCAGAGGCTATCGGTAGTAGTAGCATGCAGCTGATGGTCTTGCTGTGGGATGAGCTGTACTAATAAAACCATAGAAACACCGTGGCCTCACCGCTGGTTGTTACCCCGGTCCCCCCCGGCAGTCTCCTCCGCTCCTTATATTTATAACGGAGCTAACCGGAGCTCAGATACTGTACACTTTCCTTTCATTTGTTTTAAATTCAACGAGCAATTTGTTGTATTTTAGCAGAACACTGAAAGCAGCGGAAAGGCAGAACTGAGTACATTTTAATATCTGTTTATTTATTGCAAGTAATATCATTATCGCGATGTTCAACAACTTTATGGCATATTGCATATTTTCCTCATATCGTACAGCCCTAATAACCACCCTGAAATTGTGTCAGATGCAGCATAGTGTCGCAATATTTTCATCTGGATCAGTATCATCTTTTAGTCTAATTTGTTTAATGTCAATAATTATTTCTTTCTAAAGTATCTGTTAATGTTATATGTAGTCATTGGTTTAAAAAAAATAGTTCATAAACCTTTGTTTGACTAGTTTATTACTAAACCCAGCCATCACGCGCTGCGACGTCACATCCTGGGCCACCCACCACCACGAGTAAATTCTCAACCTGTGGGAAACATTGTTATCGATTCCTTTTATCGATGGAAAAATGTTTTTCTGACTGTTGCACATTGCGAAACAGTGATGTCAAACTGCTGGAAACTTGCAACAAGGAGTCATGGCGGAGAGAAAGAAATAGTCCAAAGCGTGGCTTCATTTTATAATGAAAAATTAAACCAGCGCTGTTTCTAATGTCTGTAAAATGATCATTTTAAGTAATGTTGGAAACAACAGCCAAATGCTGAAACATCTTTCTATGCAACATGGGCTTAAATTCCAAGAATGCCATGTATTTGACACTCTACCATGAGTGCCACTGCTTCCCAACCGAGCAGCATGTCCGTTACCGAGGGTAAATAGCCTATTATAATAAATGTATTATTAATAATAAAATTATTATAATATGAGCGCCACGCTTGACTAAGAAAACCTAAATGAAAACAAATGCTCTACAAATATTCTCTCATTTCATCTACACTGTGTTCAGACTCAGAGATCATAAAACCGTTTCATTGATGCTGAAAACCTGTGTAACCTTCTTTTTTCCACACACAAATTTTATCATCACGAAGGGAATTGATAAAGAATTGGACCGACAAGCCGTATCAATAATGGCATTGGCAAAAATAAATGGTTGGCTCCATATGGACAGTAGTAGCAAGAAAGGGGGAAAATAATTTCCTCTTCGTGGATTAAACAAACATTATAAGTAAGCTTATGGGTTTGTTGCGCTTTCATGAGATAAAGTCTGTCAACATTCACATATTGCACAATTTGCTGCAAAAATAAACATGACTGATAACTTTGAGGTGGGGACAGGTTTGAACAAAGACGTAGAGCAACACTAGACAGGTTTCATGTGTGTTCTAGTAACTCACTTGATGTTCAGTTTAAATGTTGCTGTCAGTTAAATTTAACTCTGAGAAGGAGAATCGGACAGAGATCAAATCACTTCTTTAAATGTCATGCTGTGATTTTGTTAGTGAAGTCTGGGGATTCATATGACAGACAAGTCTTGTTGTCTTGGTTTTCCGAACATGACACCTGTATGGCTGAATGCATCTGAATGGAAGTAATATCTCTCCCCTCTTACTCTCTCCCTCTCCCTCCCTTTCTGTTGCTGTCGTTGGCCATCAGTCTTTTGTTGTAGACGATCATGGCTGCCATCAAAGAAGCCAGATGAAAGGAGGTCTCTATCCTCACCTCTGTCCATCTATCCTCACCCCTCTCTCTTTCTCTCCCTCTCTCTGTGATTTCGCATCCCTCCCCGCATCTGAACAATGAACAGAGCCAGCCACCTGTTACTAAATCATGGCTTTACTTCCAGACACTCAGTTCTGTTTATATTGTTTGAGGATTCTCATATTTAATAGATATTTTAGTTTTAGTTTGGTTGCATGGACTGGACTTTTCCTACATGGACAACATGGGGTAAAAGTGAATCTACAGGGCTCTAGACTAACTTTTTTCACTAGGAGCACAGTGGCCCCCAACTGAAAATTTTAGGGGCGCAACCAGAAAATTAATAGGCACACACCGTAAATCAACATGCTAACCAAATATTCACATTTCTACTAATTTCCACTGTATTACTAATAAATACTTTGATAATAGATGCAGAAATTACAATGTGCTGTTTCAAATTCAGTGTCACTTTTGAAGATGCAACATAGAAGGTTAACCGACAGCACCATCGTTGTCATGAAAAACAAAAAATATATATATACCAGCTCTAGTTGACAATTACAATGAATTCAGCTTAAAATTAAACATGCATTGTTTAGGCAACTACTGAACCAATATTGGTACCGATACCTGAAATTTGGTTCTGTTACCCAACGGTACCTTTTTTTTTATACTTTCCCTCTATAATTACAAAACAATTATTTCAGTTGTAAAAATTATTGTCAAACCTATTTATCCTATGTACTTAGAACATTATTTTATTAATTAAACAAAATCCTCCTCCCAAACCCATCCCTACAACCTATTAAATTGAATAATTATTAATTTCTTACTCACTGTAACTTTTATTCTTGTATTTGTATATTCTTTTTTAGCCTGTTTTATAGTCATGACCGTTTTTAATTGCTCTTTAATGTTTCATGTAAAGCACTTTGAATTGCCTTGTTGCTGAAAGGTGCTGTATAAAGTTGCCTTGCCTTACAACCTCAGCCTGTCAGTCAGTCACCAGGGCATAGAAACCACTGTTAACGTCAACAGCACCATGACAGCTTTCGGCTCTCCATTAATATCATATCGCAGCCAACGCTGTCTGCGTAAAGTTTTGAAAAACTGTAACCACAATTAAAACCACTTTATCGGCATTTCTGTGACTCACTGTGACTTCAACAAAACTGCAGAGCCGACGTAGTTTGCACCGTCCGCAGCTATGCGTGTGTGTGTGCGAGTGTGTGTGTTTGTGTCAGCTCCGCTCTCTGTCAATTTTCAGAGAGGACAGATAAGCTTGAGCTTACGCGGTCTCAGGTACCGAAATTTCGACGTTTAACGTGTAAAAAAGGGGACAAATTTACTGGTCGGACATGTGCGACTGGATGAAAACATAGACTGTATATAAGAATGGACCAACAGATCCCGTTGCTCTGGACGGAGACCAGTGAAGGCCGTTAGAAGCACTTTTCCGGTGAGCGCTGAGCGTTACTGCGCAGCCTCCAACTGAGAGAGAAGACGTAAATGTGCCGTGAGCAACGTGTCTGAAAGTTGTAAGTCTTCTGGTAGCTGTGCCAAGAGAAATCTCAACCATTCCCAATCTTGCAGAGACGGAGAGCGTAGGTATATGTAAGGAGATAACATAGGCACAGGCTAATTATTGCTAACTAAAATGCTAGTTAACATTAGTAATTACACTTAAACAGCTAATGTGAGACGAAACTGCCTGCGCGCTTCTCCTGTACTATACGGTAATTCCCCTACTATGCGACAGTAAGTCGCGTGGTTATGACACAATTGTTAGCCTATTTTTACAAAAACGTCTGCTACGGAGCCATAACGTGAGGTACAAGGTAATGGAGCCTTTTATACATTGTCGTGTTTCTTTAGAAATAAACAATGGACAAATAGAGTCTTTAAACGTTTCAGATGTAAAGTTATTCGCTGTCAAAGTGGCGCCAAAATGAATGGCAGTCAATGGAATGCTAACGGGGGGTGATCGCTTTGTAGCATTAAAATGGCGCCATAGGAGGTTCGCGGTCCGAGGAGAAGCTTACCCCCTTGGATGTAAAATTCCCTGAGCCCTGATGTACATTAGAGGATGGATACCCGAACCGAGCCCGTCGGGACCCGATGGTACCCAACGGGCGGGTTCGGACAGATATTTAGAAATGATGTTTGGGTTCGGGTCGGGCTCGGTCACATCAGCGCGATAAGGCATTGAACATTTAATAATTAATAAATAATAATATAATAATTAATTTAAAAAAGCTTATTATGTAGGTGCGCGCCTGTGTTAACGTGCGCTTGTTGCCCCGTGTACGTTGATGAGCTCATCTGTTGACATTTCCGAATGCCTTCTTACAGTTGCTTAATAAAAGCGGGCTTTCCACATATTAAAACAAGATTTTAACTGTGTCGGGCTTGGACATAAATATCTTAATGCCTGTCGGGCTCGGGCCGGGTTCGGTTACTGCTCTGTCGGACGCGGGCCGGGGCTGTTTTCCCCACCTATCACTTAACCTTGCCAACGTATTAAGTAATTTGTAGCTGAAACAGATAAGCGAACAGAAAATGAAACAACAACAATATGTCGATTAATCACTCAATTAAACATACGATTTTTTAGCAAAGTTGACAAAAGTTTACTGGTTCTGGATCTTTTCAAATATGTGTATTTGCTGGTTTTCTATGATAGAAAACTAAATATCTGTTGATTAGACAAAACAAGCACTTTTAATTTGTTAACTTGAGCTCTGTACCCTCTGTGGCTCTGTGACATTTTATAGACCAAATAAGTAATACATCATAAACAAGATGCAGCTTAATTAATAATAACAATTAGGGATGCACGATATTGCAATATGATTCACGATATTGGAGATGATCATTTTTTGTATCATTATTCTAATTTTCATTGAAAAAAAAAAAAAAAAAAAATATATATATATATATATATATATATATATATATATATATATATATTTAAAAAAATCATCTGTACCAAACAAAGATTTTCTCTTTATCTGTAGGATACGATTTGTAGGCTGGGACATCTCTGCAGCAATTCAGAATGGTTTGACACATATTTTGCCTTTAACAAATATTGCGCCCCCCTGCGATTTGGATATTGCACTAGTCCATATTGCGATTTCGATAAAATTGCGATTAATTGTGCAGCCCTAATAACAATATTGCTTAGTTCAATCTGGATTCTTACATATCAAAAGTTAAAGCACTTTTGACACAAGAAGCATTTTCAGTCCAGTAACTCAGTTATTTAGTTGTTGTAAGTAACCAACTAGTCTTAACTTTCTTCTTGCACCTATCTCTGTCCGTCTTTCTATCTCTTTGTCTCTCCCCACAGGCACACTCACACACTCACATGCATGTGCAGACATACATACATATGGTCTCTTTCTCATGCATACATCTATCTGTGATTTATAGGGTATGTGGCTCTGGGTTCATAAAAGTCATGATTTCCCATAAAATGTCAGTGATGGTGGTTAATATGACACAGGGAGGGTGTCTGTGTCTGCACCCAGTGTAGCAGCTCAAACCTAGCAGTCATGTAAAATATTGATATTCAATGTGTAAATGTCAGAATGAGAGACTGTGTGTAGTGGCGCTTGACTCCATGGCTTTTAGAGTCCACTCTTCCTTCTTACTTCCGTCTAAGTTAAGTTATAACAAGGTATCACTGCCAGATGTTCAAATGTTGCTGAAATAATTGTGTTGCGTATATGTGTGTTTTTGTTTCCCTCAGGATGCTGCTGGAGAAGAGCTCAGGGGAGAGGTTGTTTTTTTCTGTGACAGTGTCCGAGCAGGCGATCACCCTGCGGTGTGGTCAGGCCGGCAGTCAGAATCCTCTGACCGTCAGCTTCAGAACAGAGGGGCGGCTTATACTGGAGAGGTGGACACACATTGTTTTGCAGGTAACAAATCTCAAGGGTTTGGGGCTCACGATGGTGGCATGAGAGACAGCTGCTCTGTTAAATGTGCCCGAGTCGGTCAAAATGAGAGGCACGTGCTTATGAGCATAAATGTTTATGTGCATCCATAGGTGAGTTTGTGTGCATGGAATTCAATCTATCTACCTTAGACACACCATCAGGTTTGCATTTAACTGTTGTCATAAGGGTTGTGAAAGCGGAATGGTCTCTTTTTCACAAACATTGATCACAGACCTACTGTCTGTATTTCTTCCTCTGTACTTCTCTTTCATTCTCTGTCCATCTTTTTCTCTTTCCCTCTATGAGCTTGTGCTAATTATACCGGCAAACATCTGCTTTGGCACAGCTGCTGGGGCCGGGGCTCACACATTACATCAGACACACATACACAGACAGGCAATGCTTCACACTTTCAATACAACATTTCAAAAACGTCTATGACCTGTATGGTAAACTAACTTCAAAACCCTGGAACTCTTTGGATTAATCTATTTAGGTGAGTATGATAATTGAATACTAAATAAACACTTGTTTACATATTAGATTATTTTACAGATAAACTTTGCATATGTTAAAGTTAGTATGGAGAACCTTGCAGGTTGCATGTTTGAAGGAGTGCTAAAGACAAAGAAGAAAGTAGGTAAAAGGAAAAAATACAAAACCCTATCATCACAGAGCCATAAGAAATTGCAGATCTGTGGAAAATTTAAATGTCTTGATTTTCGTTACATTCACTACTTAAGTACTGTAATATAACAATGTATACATCTATTTTCTCTCCTTTAGTGTTTTTTTTCTCTTTCATTTCTCCAGAACCAATTGACCTAAGTGGTACATCAACTAGAAATAATAGAAGGTTTCAGAAGTTAGAAACGAACAAAAAAGGCTTTCATAAGCTCTGATCATTCTGGAATGGCAGCTTGTGAAGTGTAGGGTCTCAATGCCCCAAGAGAGAGGTAGGTGTGTGTGTGTGTGTGTGTGTGTGTGTGTGTGTGTGTGTGTGTGTGTGTGTGTGTGTGTGTGAGAAAGAGTATCCTTTTACAGATTACTCCACTGGACAATCTTTATCTTTCAGCATCTCTGAATAACACCAGGGCTACTTGGGGAGAAAGTAACTTAAGTTGTTTGTTTGTCTACTTTTTATCTGTATAATCATTTGGGCCCAGCTTTTTATTTGACCTAGCATGAATTTAATAATAATAGGCATTATTGCATTTTTCCATGACACATTTTGTTAACCTGTGTGTGTGTACAGTATGCCCTGTAGGGATCAGGTTTTTATATAGGTTTCTGAACAGTATCTGTGTGTTGTACATGTTCATGAAGGCATATAGAAGTGTAAGACTTGCAGGTTGGCTTGGAGGTGGAAATTTTGTGTGTGCGCATTCTTGTGAGTCAGTCGGCCTTTCGTTTGATGGCATGGTGATGTGATCTGTTTAGACCATTCAGAAGAATAACGTAATCATCCTTGACACTCAAACACCATTTGTGTACTCCCATTCTTGTGCGTGCACACACACTTATCTACTCACTCACTCACTCATACACACAGATACACACTCACAGTTCAGCAGTAATTTGTAGCAGACTTGTCAGCCCCAATACAGATATTACCCTATGAAGGAGCTGGGTAATTTAGAAACCTTTCCTCCACACACACACACACACACACACACACACACACACACACACACACACACACACACACACACACACACACACACACACCAGTCATCTGTCAGTTTGAAAAGATCAAAACACCAAAAAAGACAGTCAAAAGGAATACGGGATTTCCAAGTGCCAGGAGCAATTCATACACACTGACACACACGCACACATGTACACACACAGTGCCAGGAGCAAGGTGCTGTAGGGATGCTGGTGCTCCCTAGGTAGTTGTCTTATCTGATTATGGTAACGATGTTGAGAATAGTGGAGGAAAAGGTAGCCTGGGGGAGGGAGGGACTGAGAGAGGAGAGGAGATGGGGAAAGTGAGAGGTGGCTCAGTGTTAAGTGATGCGAAGTCAGTTTACTGTGGGACACTGTCCTGTACATTTCTGCAGAATGTATTACCTATTCGGTAGCTCTCATTGTACATAGAAAATTGCTTTCTGTGGGTGCTTTTTTTTCATCTCAAGTGCCTCACAGTACTGTGATTGCGTGAGGACAACATTGGACATTGACTTCTTGGACTCTAGTTTAACAGTGATTGGGTAGGGAAAATAATGACCTGCACATAGTCTGTGTCCTATCCAGAGCCTCATCACATTAAAGGAGAATTCTGGCCAATTTTTACGCTAATCTTGATCACTATAGCTACGTGAGTACTTTCGATAGAAAAAACCCCGACCCGAATCAGTGCAGGCAACACGGAGTAGCTGCAGCTACATGTACAAGCGTCCCCTGAGCTAAAACGGCAGTTGTCGGGGCAAGTTTTAGAGTGCCTTTGTGCCTCTTAACAGACACAAAATGCAATTAATATGTCTGTGCCACATGAACAGGGCCTTTACATGTCAACAAGATGCGTTTTCAACTCAGACATTGTTTAAATTCACCTACCCTGTCTTGATCCTGCCGGTGGGTAGCTTGGCCTGTTAGCTGCTAGCTGTTAGCTGTTAGCTGCTATCTGCCGTCCGTGAAAAATGTGTTCAGCCAGGCTTTTGTAAAAAATCATCACGTAACAGTTCCGTGTGTATTTGTAGCTCATCCATTTTGCTCATCCGATCTGGTGTTGGTAGGTAGGAGGCTTGTCAGCGTCGATCTGTGTGGTAGCTAGTTCCCTTAGCCAGGCAAGCAGCCTTCATCCCCCTCCCGCAGCAGACAAAAATCCCCCGAGCACCCGGTGGTCTGGTGCATGTCCTCCAGACAGATCATGCCTTCGCAGCGAAAAGTTTAGTTTATTTCCCCCTCAAAAAATAGGTAATTGAGCACTGTAGTGGTTATGACCATATCAGTGACTATGTAACTACATGGAAATGGGATAAACAATATCTATGGCTTGCACAGTAATAGCGTTACTGATGCTTAGCTGTAGCATCGCGCTGTCTCCTGGGAATTCAGTTGTAGCAGGAAAAGGTAAACAGTAGTGTGCAGATCGGAGCATAGTGTGTGAAGAGCGGAGTTGTTTACAAGGGAAAAAGCTTTGAGTAACGTAACTATGGAGAATATAGCAGATATACAACACACGGAAGAGCCTTTTGAGTTTGATGGTCGTCCTTATTTATTTCTGAGTCCCGAGTATACAGATGAAGAACTAGCCTCACAAGAGTTGGAAAGAACGAGACAGACCGAGGGGCAACAGGCAGATGAACTTTCTGCTCCAAGCGCAAGCTAAAGCTAGCCTTCAGTAACTGGAGGACATAGCCACACCACCGCCGCTCCGTGGATTGTTATTGGGATGATTATCACAGAAGCCTGGCTCAATACACTCATCGGAGGGCAGCTAGCAGCTACTACCGCACTACTGTTTTTTTAAGGGTGGAATAAACTTCAAGACGTGACATGACCTGTCCTCTGGAGGACATAGCCACACCACCGCCGCTCCGTGGATTGTTATTGGGATGATTATCACAGAAGGCTGTCTGAATACACTCACTGGACGGCAGCTAACGGCTATCAGCTAGCAGGGCAAGCTAGCTACCGGCAGGATCGAGACAGGGACCAGGGTAGGTGAATTTAAACAATGTCTGAGTTGAAAACGCATCTTGTTGACACGTAAGGGCCCTGTTCATGTGGCACAGACATATTAATTGCATTTTGTGTCTGTTAAGAGGCACAAAGGCACTCTAAAACTTGCCCCGACAACTGCCGTTTTAGCTCAGGGGACGCTTGTACATGTAGCTGCAGCTTCTCCGTGTTGCCTGCACTGATTCGGGTCGGGGGTTTTTTGTATCGAAAGTACTCGCGTAGCTATAGCGATCAAGATTAATGTAAAAATTGGCCGGAGTTTTCCTTTTAAGATTAGAGGGTAGGTGGACTTTTTTACAACACACCCACATCAGGAACGCCACACCCAGCGTAGCGGTGCGGGCCACGGTAAATGGGAGGCTATGTTAAGACTGCAAAATGATCAGCTGTTATCGCCAATCACCGCCGTGAAACTAGAGGCTCTTGTTAGCTCGACGGTGTTTTAAGTCCCCACCGTCGACTTCAAGGCAGCGCTGCGACCGTCGACTTCAAGGCACCTAACCTTAATAACCCTAACCCTTGCCTAACCCTAGTGCCTTCCATGCAGTGCTGCCTGGAAGATGACATTGGAGGCTTAAAACACCAAACACCCTCTTGTTATAGTCATGTTCACCGGATTACCTTTATGTGACCAATCCAATGGAAATGGAAATGCTATGCTGTTGAGTAGGGCTGCCACCTCTTAGTCGATTAGTCGACTAATTGGTCGTTTTGGTCTTAGTCGACTAAGATTTCTTTAGTTGATGAGTCATTTTTATGCTTATTCATGCTTAATTACTCATTTCCAAGAAACTTATGAGCACATTTCTGGTAAACACAAGATTTAAAGTGGTGCTTTTGCAGGATTAATTGTGGAGAAACTCAGTTTTACAGATGGTTCATTAACTACATTTATATTGTGCTTTTCTAGTCTTAACCACCTCTCAAAGAGCACAGCTCTGTCGATTACATCAACTAATCGATTAATCGACAAAATCATATAAGTGTTAGTCGACTAAGAATTTCTTTAGTTGAGGACAGCCCTACTGTTGAGAGGAGCAGGCTTACTTTGGTAGAATGTTTCCATGACCTTCTGTTTTGGCTCTAAATCCTTTTTCAATCAACTTGAGGATATTTAATTTTTGTGTATACCACTTCTTTTTACTGTTTTGCAGTTTGTGCTATTGTATTATAATAGGGAAAGGGGACAAAACAAAAAATAATACAAAACGCTGAGAGTTGGAAATAACCTGTAAATCAGGGGGTTTGGGGAGATCTAGAAAAAGGTTTCAGTGTAAAGAGAAACGGAATTAGAAGAGAAAGAAAAGGCAAAAAGAGATTGCAAAAGATGGAAAGAGAAAGGAAGGGAGTTTGTGATTTAAATAGCTTTGGAGTACTATCTTTTTTGGAGTACCAGTGATTGACTGTGTGCCTGCAGGACCCCCAGAGGGGTCCGTCTGTTAGTGCCTGAGCAAATCAGCATTATCGGATGAGGCAGTGGCAGGGACAGCCAGTCACACCGGTCCCATCACGACCCAACACGGCAGCATGAATGTTTAACACTTGTGCTTACGCACACGTACACACACTCTTTTTCTTTCTCTTACCGTTAAACACTTGAACACTAGTGATGTACGTACTGCCTCCACATACACACAGCACCACACGCACAAACGGCTGGTTGCTTCTTTCAGAGGGCTCTTACCCGTTTCTTAAGACAGAGGAGCAAGAGGAGAAACAGAATTGATAAGAAAAGACCAAAAAAAGAGGGTATGTGGGTCAGTGTCTGAGTGTCATAGTGAGTTGAGGTCAAGAATACAAAGACACACACACACACACACACACACACACACACACACACACACACACACACACACACATCCATCTATATATTTATTAGAGGGAGTTGTTCCTATCTAATCTACAATTTGTTCTCTAGACCCTGACAGCTCATCTGCTTCACTACTTTGCTCTCAGACAGTTTGGCTGCTGAAACTTCTACTGAATGCCATAATAAGCTTAATGAATGTTTTCATGCACAATTACACTGGAAGACTCTGGCCTGTTGGTATCTTTGTATAAGGACTGGTCTGGCCTTGGCAGAAGGCAACTAATTTGCACCCACTGATCCGATACCACCACAGTCTTTCCATCTATTTCTTTTTTTCTTGCATAGATGCATGTGCACGTCTCATTGCCCTAGTCTATCTGGGACTGGTATTGTCTTTCTTTCTCCTTCTTCTTCCTTCCTCTTCTGTCCTTGGTCTTTCTCTCCTGCTCTGCTTACTCTGTCATTACCATTCTCTTCTCCCCCCTCTGCCTTCCTCACTTCTCCTCACCTCTTCTTCTGTGTTTGCTGTTGGTGTGCACTGGTCAACATGTGTTATCTGACCCAGCTCATCTACCTTAATCCTGACCTAGGTTTAGCATGGGTTTGACGCTGCTTGGGAACAAAAGTTACCAGTTCCTCTAGTTAAACCTGTAGTCACTATAAACACATATAGGAAATTACTTGTCCTCTCAGCCAAACATAACTTAAAATTAGTTTTGTAGGTGGCCGGGTTAGCTCAGTTGGTAGAGCAGGCGCACATATATAGAGGTTTAATCTTCGAAGCAGCGGCCGCGGGTTCGACTCCGATCTGCGGCCCTTTGCTGCATGTCATTCTCCCTCTCTCTCCCCTTTCATGTCTTCATCGGTCCTGTGGAAATAAAGGCCTAAAAATGCCCCAAAATATAATCTTATATTAAAAGCTGGGGACCAAGGTCTTGTCTTGAAGACCATATAAACCTATGACCAATTATAGTCCTCTATGAGTGGCCAGATGTGTGCCATGAGTGTCCCATATCATGCATAGGTATTGTTTGAGTGGTTGAAATAGAAGTACTCTTACCTCCCATACCTCCCCTCTCTTTGACTTATACATGGCTGAATAGCGGCTTCTGATTTGGTGCTGGAGCAGGTTTAATCTCAAATAGTCTTAAAACACACATGCTTTACCTCAATATATCCTCTTCTTTCAATACTTGAACCTATACTTGAAAATGTGGTCTGGACCAAAAACGCCTTCAAAAATTATTGACTCAGACTGTAAACAATGACCCGCGCATGGAAGAGGAAATCTTGGCCCGGATATCCGTTATCTGTTGCTGGCTACATCGGAACCCCAGAAATATTGGCCGTTGCCCCGAGGCTAAATTGCCGTCGGACCATTAGCTGACGGCCTCCAAGATTGCACACATGCAGACTTAATACACACCTTATCATATACTTACTACTACTCACTATACTATACTGTTCTCTCTGTCCCACCTGCAGTGACCGAAACAGATTGTGGGACAGACTGAAAGTTAATTTGTGTTTATGCATGTGCATGCACATGCATTATGTGTTTGTGCATGGAGGCACTTTTTGTGCATGTTTCTGTAGGCATATGTGTGTGCTTGTGTGCATGCGTGTGCACTTACAGTAAGTGTGTGTGTGTGTGTGTGTGTGTGTGTGTGTGTGTGTGTGTGTGAAGGTGAGGCAAGGTTGTTATGTAGGGGTGAAGTGGACACCCCTATGGTAGCCCTCTGCCTGCTGGCACAGGAGGCGAAAGGGCATGAGACTGGCATCAATTACATAGTGAGTGAGAGGGAGAGAAAGGTGTGTGTATGTGTGGTGGGGTTCGAGGTTTTCTGTCTTAAATTCATTTATTTCTTTATTTAACATCAGTGTTTCATGCCTACGTGCAGTCTGTTCCAGCTTAATAGTGAGAGCAAGGCACTAACACGGCCAGGTTAGGGGTTTCATTCCCACTGGAGCTGTGAGATATGAGTGCTAAAAATGTATGCGTCAAGGGTGCTGCAAGGTGCTTTGGATAAAAGGATCCACCAATGAGCATATGTTATGTTAACTTGCCCTTTCTAGAAATATCTACCCTAAAGTAGAAGTTCCATGGCATAGGTTAGTATAGTAACCCTATTAAGACCAATAGAAACTTTATTAAAAAAAAAGGCCCAGAATATTATAAAAAGAAGATGTGGATATGATGCTAATGTTCCTGACTGGTCTGCATCTAAGCCTTGTTACTTAGTGCTATTTCTCTCCTCTTGCATTGTGATACTGTGCTCCTCCTTCCTCGTATGCTGTCGTGGATGTCTCTGTTTTGTTAAATGGGACCCCTCTTTGCTTTCTGCTCAGAAAGAAAAAGTCTTAGAGACTTATGGTCTTTATTAAAAGGTTGGTGGGTCACCTTATAAATGTCCCCTCTCTCTCCTTTTCTCTCTTTATATTTTGTCCCTGCTTTTTTTTTATTGAAGATGGTTTTGTGTGTGTGTGTGTGTGTGTGTGTGTGTGTGTGTGTGTGTGTGTGTCGCTCTCTCTCTCTCTCTCTCTCTCTCTCTCTCTCTCTCTCTCTCTCTGCCTCATCTATCTCTCATTCTTTCCACCTTCTTTGTCCTTCCCTCTTTCCCTCACATTCTCCTTACACACACACTCCCTCTCTCACCCTCTCCATCTCCCTGGGGACAATTTTCTTTTCTTAAATAAACTGTCAAGGCTAGTGTTAAAATATGGGCCTTACATGGGGTGAGCCCGACAAGGCAAAGGCATGGGGCCCTGGGCTGGTATAAAACATGGATAATATGCTGTGAGAGGTAATTGTATCTTTTAGCGCTGAGATGAGTAGAACAAATGTCTCTCCACTCCATCCTCTCTCTTTCTCTCTCTTTATTTCCTTTCCTCCCCCCTCCTCTTCCTATCTCTTTCTTTACACACTGCAGCCATGCTAATATGATAGAAAGAATATTGGCTGTACATCAGAGCTGCTAACAGTTCTTAGTGGGTAAGGGCAAGTATACAGGGGGGAGAGAGGAGTAAAAAGGCAGGGAGAGGCTTGGAGGGTGAATAACAAGGAGAGAGATAACAGAAGAATGAGAGAGTTAGAGAAAGAGACAGGGAAAGGTGATAATATGCCTGGAGATGCAAAAGTGGAGAGCTGGGGATGCATAAAGTCACATTACACTTTTTGATTTCACTCACTTTGGTTTGCATTTGGAGGATGGGAATATCTAGGAATATCCAGCAAACTGTTTCCCAAAATCATCTGAAGGTTAAGATGATTTTAGTCAGATTGCAAATCTGTCAAGCTGAGATCATTTTAACCTTAAAATGATTTTGGAAAAGTGGTCCTGGCTCTGTCTTTAAGTTCAAACTTCATGAACATTTTATACAAACACACTTGATACAGTTGTATAATGTAGTTAGTAATTAGTTACATGCTAAAACAGCTGTGCAGTTTGCGCAGTTTAATAATTAGGTTTTGATGAAGTAAGCACTTTGGAGCTTTTGCGTGTGCAGAATGATGTCATTGCCTGGAATATCCACGTGTTGCAGATGTGATTTCAATTGCACCAATAGTAATGTAAAAAAAATACTGCATTAGACAACCATAATATGAATGTGCAAGAACCATTTAGCACCATTTTTTTCTCCTTCTCCTCTTCACCTTTTTTTTTTTTTTTTTTTTTAAGATTGTTCTTTGGGCATTTTCAGCCTTTGTTTTGATAGGACAGCAGAAGACATGAAAGGGGAGAGAGAGGGGGGATGACATGCAGCAAAGGGCCGCAGGAGTTAACTGAGCTATCCGGGCTCCCCTCTTCACCTGACCTGGCCCAGCTTCTTTTCCTCTCCCTGTTCCAACTTTACTTATTACTTATTATTTTACAGTTGATAGTTGAGATTGACAGGAAATGGAGGGAGAGAGAAGGAACTGGGATCAAACTGGGGACGTTGTGGTTATATGGTATACATCTTAACCCCTTGGTCACAAGGACGTCTTCTTCTTTTTTCATTTCTTTAACATATTCACTGCATCATTAGGGCCCGAGCGCCGACAGCGCAGAGACAGAGTGCCAACTCCTTTGATTTTGGCCATTTCCACATGTTCCAATGTTCCACATTGGTCTGTGCCATCTTAAGATGTTAAAGATGAAAATGTATTAAAAGAAAAATTTTTCTTCATAGGGCCTGGCCGTGGTGTGGTGGCCATTTTGTGCGTTTCACCATCGAAACAGGAAGTGGGTGTAACTTGAGTGTACATTGTCCAGTTGGCTCCAAACTTTTCATGATTCATAAAAGTCCAACCCTGAGGACATCTACAGGCTGATATTGGCTCAACGTTATAGTGCCCCCTAGTGGCAACAGGAAGTTGGCCTAAAAGTCAAGGTGCTATACTTTAACGAACTCCTCCTAGAGATTTCATCCAATGGACTTCAAATTTGGTCTGTACCATCTGAACACCTTAAAGATGAACAGTTATTAAAAGAAAAACTTTTCGTCGAACGGTGTGGGTGTGGTGGCCATTTTGAGCATTTATCGATGAATGAAGAAGTTGTTGTAACTTTAGTGTATATTGTCACATCTGCCCGAACTTTCTCACGTTTGACAAGGGTCCAGGCCCGAGGACATCTACAGGCCAAAACTGACTTTTGGTCATAGTGCCCCCCGCTGGCAACAGGAAATCCGCCTTATATGACAAACATTATCCGATTTACATTAACATTTGAACAGTTTAAAGTAGAGTCTTGTGTGAGGTGTCATTGAACTCAGCAGAGACTTCCTTCTTCATTGCTGATGGTTTGGCCCGCCCCCTATGCTTAAACCACGCTCCTTTTTATAACTAATGACCCGTTTGATGTACACTATTGTGTGAGGTATCATTGAACTCAGCAGAGATTTCCTTCC
Organism: Sander lucioperca; assembly: GCF_008315115.2. Taxonomy (NCBI): domain Eukaryota; kingdom Metazoa; phylum Chordata; class Actinopteri; order Perciformes; family Percidae; genus Sander; species Sander lucioperca. The sequence continues at coordinate 15,950,051 of NC_050175.1, forward strand.
TCATTGTTGATGGTTTGGCCCACCCCTATGCTTAAACCACGCCCCTTTCATAACTGGTGACCCATTTAAGGTAGAGTCTTGTGTGAGGTATCACTGAACTCAGCAGAGAGTTTCTTTTTGATTGGTGATGGTTTGAACCGCCCCCTATGCTGTAGCCACGCCCCCTTTCATAACTGGTGACCCGTTTTAAGGTAGAGTCTTATGTGAGGTATCAATGTACTCAGCAGAGACTTTCTTTTTTATTGGTAACGATTTGCAGTGTCTGAGTTCCGCGCAAATGCACGGTCGCAAGGAGTAGCGTTCGCCAGTAACTCCGATGCGTGCAGAGGCTGCGAGGGCCTGTCCAACGCTGCTAGCAGCTTTAATTAGGGCCCGAGCACCGACAGCGGCGAAGGCCCTTTTGGAATTGAAGGAATTATTATTTTCCCGGCAAATTAATTGCCTTTTTGAGGGGCTTAACATATTCAAAAACTCACCAAATTTGGAGGTCGCATCAATTCTGGTGAAAATTTACGTATTTTAAGGGTTTCGGGAATAGGCGCGCAAAAATGGCTCGCTAGGGCCCCCTACAAAATAAAAAAAATTGAGCCCCTGCAGTACGTTTAACTTAGACTCACGAAACTTGGTACACATATCTATCATGTCAAGACGCACAGAAAACGTCATTGGAGCCATACCCTAAACCCAACAGGAAGTCCGCCATTTTGAATTGAAAGTTGGAAATTAGTGCGATTTTGGCCATTTCCACGTCATACTTTAACAAACTCCTCCTAGAGATTTCATCCGATCGACTTCAAATTTGGTCTGTACCATCTTAAGACCTTAAAGATGAAAAGTTATTAAAAGAAAAACTTTTCGTCATAAGGCGTGGTGGCCATTTTGTGCGTTTCGCCATCGAAACAGGAAGTGGGTGTAACTCGAGTGTACATTGTCCAATTGCCTCGAAACTTTTCATGATTCATAAGACTCTAACTCTGAGGACATTTACCGGACAAAATTGACTCACAGTCATAGCGCCCCCTAGTGGCAACAGGAAGTAGGCCTAAAAGTCAAGGTGCCATACTTTAACGAACTCCTCCTAGAGATTGCATCCGATGGACTTCAAATTTGGTCTGTACCATCTCAACACCTTGAAGATGAAAAGTTATTAAAAGAAAAACTTTTCGTCAAACAGTGTGGGTGTGGCGTGGTGGCCATTTTGAGTGTTTAGCGATGAACGAGAAAGTGGCTGTAATTACAGTGTACATTGTCATATCTGCTTGAAATTTCCCACAATCAACAAGAGTCCAGGCCTGAGGACATATACAGGCCAATATTGACTTTTGGTCATAGCGCCCCCCGCTGGCAACAGGAAATCAGCCTTATATGACAAACATCATCCGATTTACATGAAACTTAGAATGTGTGGTCTTCATGTGATACTGAGCCGCCCCCTATACTTTAACCACGCCCACTTACTCAGGCCACGCCCCTTTCCATAACATTTGAACCGTTTAAGGTAGAGTATTGTGTGAGGTGTCATTGAACTCAGCAGAGAGTTCCTTCTTCATTGGTCATGGTTTTGCCCGCCCCCTATGTTTAAGCCACGCCCCCTTTCATAACTGGTGACCCATTTAAGGTATAGTCTTGTGTGAGGTATCGTTGAACTCAGCAGAGACTTCCTTTTTCATTGGTCATGGTTTCCCCCGCCCCCTATGATTTAGCCCCGCCCTCTTTCACAGTTAATGAACTGTATGGCGTAGAGTCTTGTGTGAGGTATCATTGAACTCAGCAGAGAGTTCCTTTTTGATTGTGATGGTTTGACCCGCCCCCTATGCATTAGTCACGCCCCTTTTCATAACTATTGACCCGTTTGATGTAGAGTCTTGTGTGAGGTGTCAATGAACTCGGCAGAGAGTTTGTTTGTCATTGGTCATGGTTTGGCCCGCCCCCTATGTTTAAGCCACGCCCCTTTTCATTACTGGTGACCCATTTAAGGTAAAGTCTTGTGTGAGGTATTGTTGAACTCAGCATAGAGGTCCCTTTTCATTGGTAACGATTTGCCTCGCCCCATATTCTTAAGCCACGCACTCTTTAATAACTAATGACACATTTCTTGTACGCTATTGTGTGAGGTCCGTTTTCATTGGTCATGGTTTGGCCTGCCCCCTAAGATTTGGCCACGCCCCCTTTCACAGCTAATTAACCTTATGACGTAGACTCTTGTGTGAGGTATCATTGAACTCAGCAGGGAGTTCCCTTTTCATTGGTGATGATTTGCGGTGTCTGAGCAAATGCACAGTCGCAAGGAGTGGCGTCCGCCAGTAACCCCGATGCGGGCAGAGGTGCGAGGGCCCGTCCAACGCTGCTTGCAGCTTTAATTCCTGTTGTTTCTTTCTTTCCCCAAATATATTTCATTCTTTTTTTAAACTTCCTCAGTGATGTCAAGAACTCTGTCTTGCCCTCCTTGTATAGGCTACTATCCAAAATCTCTCTCTTTTTATGTCACTCTCCTTCCATGTATCCTGCTTTTCTTCCCTAAACACCAGTGTTTTTCTCTCATTCACCAAACTCTTCACTCCAACCTCTCTCCATCAAGTCTCTCATTCTTTCTTTCTTTCTTTCTTCCTTTCTCAGTCTTTTTCTGACTCTCCCCCAATGACAGCTTCACTGGCTGTGTTATCAGTGAGTGGCATGTCAGTCACAGGGCAACACATCCAGAGAAGAGCGGCTGCATGGAGGGAGTTTGGCGAGGCGGGATGTGTGGGGGCAGAGGCGGTGGAGTCCGGGATTAGAGGAGGTTAAAAGGAGAGGAAGAGATAGGTAAGGAAGAGGAGACAAGCATGAGAGGAGCAACAAGAGAGGGAAAGTTCTGAGGAAAGGATACAAAAGATGTTTGACCAGAGTTTAAGAGAGGAGGGTGTCCGTTTGTTGTCAGTGTGGTGGGAAAGTGGCTAGAGTGATTGTCTCGGGGGCACATCTGCTGCTGCTGGAGGGTCGCCAATTTTTCGTTGCTCTTTCGGGTTGTCGGGCTAATGTCATTGAATGCATATAATGGTTATTATTGCAGTCAATGCCGTGCATCACTACCCATCGCAAGTACCACACGAAGCCTAGGGTTGAGCTGTAGCTAGCTTTTGGCTAGGCAGTTAGGGGGAAGTTCTCTGTCAAAGGGCTGACAATTGCCAAAGTGTGACTGTGACGGTTAAAATATAGTTTTCTGTATTGTCCTTTGTGATGATGGCTTCTGTGTCAGTTTTTTTTTTAGGCACCCACAGTGGATTTTGTAAATGGTCATAAAAAGGATCAGTTGGTGGAGGTAGCTGATCATTATGATATTGCTGTTGCAGAGAAAAGTCACAAGGATGAGATTAAAAAGAGAGTTTTGTTGTCTTTATTTGAACGTGGTGTGTTAAATAAAACTGAGACTGAGCCTGTGCCCATGTCATCTGTAGCAACAGTTGTGCAGGCAGCGAGTTTAACTTTTGAACAGCAGAAGGAGCTGTTGGCTTTGGAGTTTGAGCAGGAGAAGCATCGCAGGCATTTTGAGAGAGAAGAAAGGTTTCAGTTGGAGAGACTTCGACAGGTGGAAAAGCTTGAGTTGTAGAAAATGCGGCAGGATACAGAGAGGAGGAAGTTAGACTTGGAGCAGTCTAGGTTGGAGTAAATAAGAGAAGGCAAGCTTGTTCTTGAGGGTTCTGGGGGTCAGGATGATGTCTCCATTGGCTCTGCACAGGGTGATTTGGATGTGGTTGCAAACTTGCGTTTGGTGCCGAGGTTTAATGATTGTGACCCTGATGCTTTTTTCACTCTCTTCAAACATGTTGAACATGCAAAAAATTGGCCAGATTCAGACAGGGTGCTGATGCTTCAGTGCGTCCTCACTGGTAGGGCCCAGGAGGCCTATTCGGCTATATGTGGTGAGGATGGCTTAGATTATAAGGCAGTAAAAGCAGCTGTCTTGAAGTCATACGAGTTGGTTCCTGAAGCTTATCGTCAGAATTTCAGAAACTGGGTAAAGGGGGATAAGCAGACCAATGTCGAGTTTGTGTGTGATTTGACTTGCCATTTTCAAAGTTGGTGTTCTGCAACCAAGGTGAATTCTTTTGTGGGTCTTTGTGAGCTTATCATATTGGAGCAGTTTAAAAGTGCCATCCCTCAATCTGTTTCTACATATGTAAATGAGCAGAAGCCCACCACCGCACTGAAGGCAGCAGAGTTAGCTGATGACTTTGTGTTGATGCATAAGAACAGTTATGGTGAAGTACGCTCTGTTGGAGATTGGAAAGGTAATGTTAATGGCAGTATGAATCCACGCAGTGGCGTGGAGTTTGCAAAGCCAGGTCTCTCACGTAAGCCTGCTTGGACGGGGCGACAAGAGAGCAGTACGGTATGCAACTACTGCCGTGGGGAAAGACCAGTGCCTGCTGTTAAAGCCAAAAGGTAAGCCCATTTTGCCTTTTCATGCTCCAGCTATACTTTGTTCCACAGTCTCAGAAAAGCCTGTTTGTGTGGCCTCTAGTGTAGGCTCGGGTGAAGTGTCAGGTGAGGTACCAGATTGTGTGGACTTAGTTCAGGATTCTGGTTTTGAACCTTTCATTGCTGATGCCTTTGTGTCGTTGGTGGGTAGCGACAAACATCTTCCAATCAAGTTACTACGAGATACAGGTGCAAAGCACTCATTTGTTGTGGAGTCTGTGTTGCCTTTTTCACTTGAGTCAGCAACAAATGATTATGTACTGATGAGAGGGATGGAGATGGGTTGGATTCCTGTGCCCCGCCATGCTATGGAGCTTTACTGTGAGCTGGTGCAGGGCATTGTTTCTGTTGGGGTGCGCCCTGAGTTACCTATTGAGGGTGTCCATATGGTTTTGGGTAATGATTTGGTTGGGAGTCGTATGCCGCCACCTGTTGTTCCCATGCCATGCTAAGAGTTCAGAGGAGAGAAGTCTGTTTTTGCCAGGGATTTTTCCAACTTGTGCTGTCACACTGTCATGGTTAGCGAGGATGGTGGACCCAAATGCAGAGAGCAGGCGAAGGAGTAATGAGCACGAGGATTTATTAAATACAAAAAGGAGCAAACCAAAGGCGGTCCAAAAATGGAGCAGGCAGAAACAACTGAACAGGCTACGACGTACTGACAGGAACAGAAACCAGACACAAAACAATGATCCAACGAGAGACAAGGGAAAACAGAGAGGCTAAATACACAAGGTAACGAGGGAACGAGAGGCAGGTGACACAACAGGTGGAACAAATCAAAAAAGGCGGGAAACAAACAAAGACAGGAAGAAAGCTAGACAAGACAAGGGAGACAAGACAGACTACAAAATAAAACAGGAAACAAGCACAATACAGAACAGAAACCGACTACAAAAATAATACACACCACAAAATACCAAAACCCTGACAGTACCCCCCCACAAGGGACAGATCCCAGATGGCCCAAAAACAGAACAAAAAGACAACCCAGGGAGGGCGGAGGGGGACCGGAGGAGGGCCAAACAGGTCAGCAAACAAGTCAAGTGGGGCCAGGGAATGGAGAGACCACTCGGGACAGGGAATAGGAAGGCCCCGGGACAGGGACAGAGAGGCCTCGGCAACAGGGAACAGAGAGGCCTCGGCAACAAGGAGCAGAGAGTCACTGGCAACAGGGGGCAGAGAGGCCTCGGCAACAGGGGGCAGAGAGGCCTCGGCAACAGGGGACTGGGAGCAGAATCGAAGGCAGAAACCTTCAGGCGGCCTGCGACGAAGGCAGAACCCTTCTGGCCACCGGCGACGAAGGCAGAATCTCTCTGGTGGCCGTACAGGATGTCGAGGGCACCGAGATGACTGGCGGCGAAGGCGAAGCCTCTCTGAAGGACGGCGACGAAGGCGAAACCCCTCTGGAGGGCGACAGTGAAAGCAGAATCCTTCTGGAGGCCGTCTGCGAGGGCGAATTCCTTCTGAAGACCGGCAGCGAAGGCGAATCCCCTCTGGTGGCCAGACAGGCTCAGCAGATGAAGGGGCAGCTGGGCTGGAGACAGGCGACGGGTCAGCTGGGCTGGAGACAGGCGACGGGTCAGCTGGGCTGGAGACAGGCGACGGGTCAGCTGGGTCAGTGTCTGCCAACAAGGTAACAGGATCAGTAACAGACAACAAGACAACAGGGTCAGGAGTCGGCAACTCCGCCGACAGGGTAACTGGAGCATTAGTCGGCCGGACCACCGACAAAACACGGGGAGCAGGAGTCGGCCTGCCCGCCGAGAGGACACGAGGGGCAGGAGTCGGCCTGACCGCCGACAGGACACGAGGGGCAGGAGTCGGCCTGACCGCCACAGGCAAAGTCTCATGGGGGCAGAACAAAGGCAAAGTCACTAGGGAGGTCTCTGGGACTCCAGAGACCAACAAAGTCTCAGGGGCAGTCTCTTGGACGCCGGAGACCGGCAAGGCCTCTGGCTTGCCCGTAGACGTGGACTCTGGGAGAGCTGTCGACATGGACTCTGGGAGAGTGGTCATCGAAGACTCTGGACGACTGGAAGACTCTAGCAGAGCGGTCATCGGAGACTCTGGACGACTGGAGGACTCTAGCAGAGCGGTCATCAAAGACTCTAGACGACTGGAAGACTCTAGCAGAGCGGTCATCGTAGATTCTTGAAGAGCGGTCATCGACGACTCTTGAAGACTGCACGTCAGCGGCGGTTCTGGGCGGCTGCACGTCAGCGGCGGTTCTGGAAAGCTGCACGTCAGCGGCGGTTCTGGAAGGCTGCACGTCAGCGGCGGTTCTGGAAGGCTGCGCAGTGCTGGGAAACTGGGCAGCTTGGGGATACTAGGAAACTCGGAAACATTAGGAAACTCGGGAACTCTAGGAAACTCGGGAACACTAGGAAGCTCGGGGAAGCTAGGAAGGCTGCTAGCAAGCCTGGGATCTGGGAGAGTGCTAACTAGCCTGGACTCAGGAGGGCTGCTAGCTAGCTTGGGCACAAGGGGGCTGCTAGCCAGCCGGGGCTCAAGAAGGCTGCTAGCTAGCCTGGATTCAGAAGAGCTGCTAACTAGCCTGGGCTCAGGAAGGTTGCTAGCTAGCTTGAATTCAGGGGGTTTGCTAGCTCGCAGGGAATCAGGGGAGTTGCTAACTAGCTGTGGCTCAGGAAGGCTACTAGCTAGCCTGGGATCAGGAAGGCTGCTAGCTAGCCGGGGCTCAGAGAGGCTGCTAGCTAGCCTTGTTTCAGGGGGGTTGCTAGCTAGCCTGAATTTAGGGGGCCTGCTAGCCAGCCGGGGCTCAAGAAGGCTGCTAGCTAGCCTGGATTCAGAAGAGCTGCTAACTAGCCTGGGCTCAGGAAGGCTACTAGCTAGCCGGGGCTCAGAGAGGCTGCTAGCTAGCCTTGTTTCAGGGGGGTTGCTAGCTAGCCTGAATTTAGGGGGCCTGCTAGCTAGCCTGGGCTCAGGAAGGCTACTAGCTAGCCGGGGATCAGGGAGGTTGCTAGCTAGCCAGGAATCAGGAAAGTTGCTAGCTAGCCGGAGTTCAGGGATGTTGCTAGCGAGCCAGGAGTCAGGGAAGTTGCTAGCTAGCCTGGAGTCAGGAGAGCTGCTAGCTAGCAGGGAATCAGGGGAGTTGCTAACTAGCTGTGGCTCAGGGAGGTTGCTAGCTAGCCGGGGTTCAGGGAAGTAGCTAGCTAGCCTGGAGTCAGGAAAGCTGCACGCCAGCTCAGAGTCAGGAGAGCTGCACGCCAGCTCGGAGTCAGGAGAGCTGCACGCCAGCTCGGAGTCAGGAGAGCTGCCCGTCAGCCCGGAGTCAGGAGAGCTGCACGCCAGCTCGGAGTCAGGAGAGCTGCACGTCAGCCCGGAGTCAGGAGAGCTGCACGCCAGCTCGGAGTCAGGAGAGCTGCACGTCAGCCCGGAGTCAGGAGAGCTGCCCGTCAGCCCGGAGTCAGGAGAGCTGCCCGTCAGCTCGGAGTCAGGATAGCTGCACGTCCGCCCGGGATCAGGAGAGCTGCACGTCCGCCCGGGATCAGGAGAGCTGCACGTCCGCCCGGGATCAGGAGAGCTGCACGTCCGCCCGGGATCAGGAGAGCTGCACGTCAACCCAGGGTCAGGAGAGCTGCACGCCAGCCCGGGAACAGAAGGGTTGCACGTCAGCTCGGGAACAGAAGGGTTGCACGTCAGTTCAGCCTCAGAAACACCGGTCAGCTCAGGCTCAGAAACACCGGTCAGCTCAGGCTCAGGTACACAGGTCAGCTCAGGCTCAGGTACACAGGTTAGCGCAGGCTCAGGTCCACAGGTTAGCTCAGGCTCAGAAACACAGGCCAGCTCAGGCTCAGGAACACAGGTCAGCTTAAGCTCAGGAACACAGGTCAACTCAGGCTCAGGTACACAGGTCAGCTCAGGCTCAGGTACACAGGTCAGCTTACGCTCAGGTACACAGGTTAGCGCAGGCTCAGGTCCACAGGTTAGCTCAGGCTCAGAAACACAGGCCAGCTCAGGCTCAGGAACACAGGTCAGCTTAAGCTCAGGAACACAGGTCAGCTCAAGCTCAGAAACACAGGTCTGCTGAGGCTCAGGACAAAACACAGGCATGGAGACGGGGAGGCGAAACTCCCGTGCTGTGGCCTGCCAACGCACCTCCATAAGGTGCCTAGCGAAGGCGGGGTCCTCTTCATGAAGGGAGCGGTAAAACTCGATCAACAGTTCTCCATCCGAGTCCAGTGGGTGAATAACTGGTTTGAATTCTGCTGGGTCCATAGTTGGTTGGATCATTCTGTCATGGTTAGCGAGGATGGTGGACCCAAATGCAGAGAGCAGGCGAAGGAGTAATGAGCACGAGGATTTATTAAATACAAAAAGGAGCAAACCAAAGGCGGTCCAAAAATGGAGCAGGCAGAAACAACTGAACAGGCTACGACGTACTGACAGGAACAGAAACCAGACACAAAACAATGATCCAACGAGAGACAAGGGAAAACAGAGAGGCTAAATACACAAGGTAACGAGGGAACGAGAGGCAGGTGACACAACAGGTGGAACAAATCAAAAAAGGCGGGAAACAAACAAAGACAGGAAGAAAGCTAGACAAGACAAGGGAGACAAGACAGACTACAAAATAAAACAGGAAACAAGCACAATACAGAACAGAAACCGACTACAAAAATAATACACACCACAAAATACCAAAACCCTGACACACACATGCACAACGCCGCAAATACTCTGCTCCTGACCCACCTGGATCAGGGGGTTGTGAAGACACGGTGCTTATTGAACCTGTCCCACTGCCTGATCTCCCATACCATCGTCTGTATCAAAGGAGGATTGGGTGAAGAGCCAAAGGACTGATGCTTCCCTGTCTGCATTGTGGGATGAGGTGCTTCCAGTTAATAAGGTCAGGGACGTAGCCATGGTGTACTGGGTTCAAGGAGACTTGCTGGTGCACAAGTGGGTGCTCTGTGATGGTGATTTCGTGGGCGAGGCCATTTTGCCAAGTTGTTTCTGTGAGGTGGTGTTGCAAACTGCACATGATGGTTGTGGACATTTGGGCATAAAGAAAACATTTGATTGTGTGCTATAGGCTACTTCTTTTGGCCCCAGTTAAAACGTGACATTGCAAAGTATGTGAAATCATGCCACATTTGCCAGTTTACTGGAAAATCCAATCAGGTAGTTAAACCTGCTCCTCTAAGTCCCATTCCAGCTGCTAGTCAACCTTTTCAGCATTTGATCATAGACTGTGTAGGGCCGTTGCCTCCTTCCAAGACAGGTTGTGCTTACATGCTAACTGTGATGTGCCAAACTACAAGGTACCCTGCAGCCTTTCGCTTGTGCTCAATTTCAGTGAAGTCAGTAGTTAGGGCTCTAACTCAGTTTATTTCCACTTTTGGTATTCCATGCATCATCCAGAGTGATCAGGGTTCTAACTTCACTTCTCATATGTTCAAGCAGGTTCTGAAACAGCTGGGGGTGAAGCACAACTGCGCCTCAGCCTACCATGCACAGAACCAGGGGGCGCTGGAGCGGTTTCATTGTACTTTGAAGTCTATGCTGCGTACCTATGGTATGGGAAGGGACTGGGAGGAGGGACTGCCCTGGCTCACGTTAGCAGCCAGGGAGGTGGTCCAAGAAAGTACAGGGTTTAGTTCCAATTATTTGGTTTTTGGCCATTCTGTCCGTGGTCCTTTAGCCCTCCTGCATGATGGGTTGGTTGAAAGTAAGCCACCAAAAAACTTAGCAGACTATGTTAACAGGTTCCGCCGTCGTCTGTATGTGGCTGTTGAGGTTGCAAGGAAAAATTTGGAGGGTGCTCAAACCATTCAGAAAAGATTGAATGACCGCGGATCAGAGCAGCGTCAGTTTTGCCCAGGTGACCAGGTGTTAGCTCTTTTGCCACTTCAGGCCTCACCATTTCAGGCAAATTTGCTGGCCCTTACACTGTTCAGAAGCAGGTCTCAGTTCAGAACTACTTGATTTCTACCCCAAATCGGAGAAAGTCAACTCAGCTATGTCACATTAATTTGCTAAAGCCCTACTATGCCTGTGGTGCTACTGTGGCAAGCGACCAAGTTGCCCAGGACGTTACTGTTAACCCTGCATTAATGGTTGACTCTGTGCTTTCAGGTCCTGCTGTACTTCAGTCAGGGCTGGACATTGAGAGAGATGTTAAGGGGCCAGACGATCCTATTAACTGTGGTAGGCTGAAAAACTATGTCAGTTGGATAGTTTAAATCATTTGCCTGTGTCCCAGAGAACCGAACTGGTGGAGTTGATCAGAAGGTTCCCAATGTTGTTTTGCGAGACACCGACGCGCACAACCCTTATCGAACATGATATTGATGTAGGTACCAGTCCCCCGATTAAGCAGCGTTTTTATTGCTGTGTAGCGAACAAGCGTAGGGTGTTGGAAGCTGAGGTTGAGTATATGTTGGACAACCAGATTGCAGTACCATCTTCCTCTAATTGGGCCTCACCCTGCTTGCTGGTTGGCAAGTCAGATGGGTCCCCAAGATTTTACAGTGACTATGGTAAGGTCACTAGGGCAGATTCCTACCCATTGCCACGAATGGAAGACTGCATTGATCTGGTGGGTTCAGCTAAAGTTTGATTTATTGAAAGGATACTGGCAGGTTCCTTTTACAGTGCGAGCGCGCGAGGTTTCAGCCTTTGTGACACCTTTTGGTCTGTTTGAGTATACTGAGGGAGTTTTGGTCTTCACAATGCGCCTGCCACCTTTCAGCGTCTTATGAACCTGGTGGTGGCAGGTCTTGATGGTTGTGCGGTCTACCTAGACGATGTTGTTGTGTTTAGTGACACATGGGATGATCACGTCCAACGGATCAGTGCTCTGTTTTTCTGCCTGGCTGAGGCGTGTCTCACCACCAACTTGGCTAAGTGTGAGTTTGCTAGGGCGACGGTGAAATACCTGGGCCAGGTGGTTGGACAGGGGCGAGTTTGTCCGGTGGATGCAAAAGTTCAGGCTGTCGTGCGGTATCCTGTGCCAACTACTAAAAAGGAACTCATGCGTTTTCTGGCGTTGGTCGGGTACTATCGCGCTTTCTACAAGAACTTTTCGACAGTAGTACATTTGTGTGGTCTCCCAAATGTCAGCTGGCATTTGAAAGCATAAAGGCCCTGTTGTGTGCTGCGCCGGTTCTTGCTGCGCCACGCCTTAACCAGCCTTTCAAATTACAAGTTGACGCTAGTCATGTTGGGGCAGGTGCAGTGTTGTTGCAGGAGTGGGAGGGGGTCAATGGGTCAGTTTGCTACTTCTCGAAGAAGTTCAACTTGCATCAACTTAATTACTCGACGATTGAGAAGGAAGCGCTAGCCTTGATCTGGGCTCTCCAGCACTTTGAGGTCTATGTCAGTTCTGGCATTAGCCCAGTTGTGGTTTATACTGACCAAAACTTTGTTCCTTCAGTCTCACTGTTTGGACATAAGGCATATTAAGGGCAGGGATAATATCATTGCAGACGCCCTGTCACGTTGGTTGATGTGGTTTGGTTGTTGAACTGTGTAAGTGCAGCGTGATTGCTGTGGTTTTCTTTTTTGTTGTTTGTGTGCTTGGTGGTGGTTATTACTTTCGGTGTTTTGTGGATCACTTTGTGGCCCACGACTTAAGGGGGGGAAAGCGATGCCCTTCAGTGTCATTTGAGTGTTTTTGCCATCTACATTGAGTAGGTGTGTTTTAACTTGTGCCTCCTATTTGCAGGTTACTAATTAGAGTTACTCCGCTCACCTGGGTCTGGTGTGCTGAGGCCTCTTAAGCTGCAGTATCCTCTGTCTCTTCCCCCTCCCAGGGCACACCAAGGTTTGACTTGGTTAGGTTATGTTATCCTAGGTTTGCCTTTACAACACCAACACACACTCACTCATGCACACCCTACACCACTGCTTCCACTGACTTCTACGTCTTATTCTGTATATTGTTAATTTGGTCTAATTTGGTTCAATTTGGTTTAATAAAGTATTGTCTAAACATTCAACATGGTGTTGTCTCCCTCTTTGTTATGACCACCTGAGCCAGGTCATGTTGTTCAACAGATGTTGAAATAAAATCAGCCTATTACCAGTAAGCAAAACTCAGTGTGGTTAAATGGACTCAGTGTGAATGGATTTCGGGTTGGAACTGTTGATTCTTGTTCTTATTCTCTCACTTCCGTTTTCTTTGTGTGCTTTTGTCTGTTTTTGGTTTTATGTAAACTTTAAAAGAAAAAGAGTGAACTGCCAAAATAAGAGTTAAATGTAAATGGTTTAAATCTGTTCTATCGTGTCAATAACAATATAAATGTTAGATTAGAGCAGAGGAGCTGATCAGAAACTGGTGTTTTCGCGCACGCACACACGCGCGCACACACACACACACACACACACACACACACACACACGTATCTAGAATTGGCTCCACATATAAATAAAATATGATTTTAAAGTCTAACACTGTCTGACTCTGCAACATGTGTGATATTTGGATAACACCTTGCTGTTTAGAATAATGAGAATTAGTCTTAGAATTAAGTGAAGGTAACTGTTCACACAATACAGTAACGTGAGCTTATTTAAATTAGCTGGATACATTGTTAAATGTAATTTTGCTCTTACAAGTTCTCCCCCGAAAGACCCAAGCAGGCCTGCCTTGTTGTGTAATCCAAATGTTCTTCAAAACTTGCCATTTTCAGCTTGTAGCTTGCTAGCTAAACATTTGTTGTTATTTCCCGCTAGAAATGTACTTCCGTTGATCCAATCTAACCTTTTACCAGTGCCAAAAAGAAAAAGGTTAATTTAAGCAGAGCATCGGAAACTTGTCAGTTGTACCTAATGCAGAATTCTAGCCTGTGACGTATACTGTACAAGATTTCAACTGCCAGTTTTCTTTTTTACTTTTACAGAGCAATACGTTTTTAATTTGCAAGATACAGACAGCTGTTTTTGTTCCATGGTGGTTAAAAAAAGTAAAAGTTTTATATTATACTGTTATATTTTTGATTAAATATTTTTGTATATACAGCTACAAAGTGAGCTTAGAAGAAACACTGCTGTCCACACTGTGTACTGAGCCATGGCTTGGCAGGAGTGTGAAAATCGAGAAGAGCTTTAGTCAAAATGCCAGTCTACAGATCACTAAAAGCTTTCCACTCAGGGTTTCCCTGAGCTTTTAGAGAGGCTTAGGTGGTAACATTGCCAATGGGGTGGGTTGTGCACAGGGAAACAGTGCTTGAAACTCCCTAAGAGCACAGAAACCTTTTGAAAGAAATTGTTTAATAAGGAAAGGATAATAATAAAACTTTCTTGAGAAGAAGAGATATAAAATATGTTATGGTACATTTCATTTAATAGTAAGGTAAAACTGTTAGCAGTCCCTAGGTGATGATACAGTACATGGACAATTACAGCCATTCGTTTGGTCGCAGAATGTCATAAAAAGTCACAAAATAACAGTGGCTAATATATTAAATAATTTTAAAAAGTTAATGTAAACATGTGGTAGGTGCCTGTTGTTGGTTTCAAAATGAGTTGTGACTTTGCAGGAATATTGCAGGAGAAAACCGCATGCAACCAGACCAGGTACTAATGGAGCAATGAATGGTGGCAGGGACCATGGGGGGTGCAGGGGTTAGATTCAGTATCCAGGCTGGCCCAGGATTGAACCCTGCTGAACCCATCTCTCCTTCCTTTTTCAGCTTCAATCTTAATGTGACAGAGTCTGAGTTTGCATGAAAGAGTAGCAAAATAATATATATATTATTTTGCTACTCTCTCTCTCTCTCTCTCTCTCTCTCTCTCTCTCTCTCTATATATATATCTCTCTCTATATGTATATGTATATATATATATATATATATATATATATGTGTATGTATGTGTATGTATGTGTGTGTGTGTGTGTGTATATGTATATATATATACACACAATATATTTATATATAAATGTTAAATGGTCTGGATTTATATAGCGCCTTTCTACCTTATCAGACAAAGCGCTTTACAATTTGCCATTCACACACATTCATACACCGATAGTGGCCGAGCTGCCATCGGGAGCAACTTGGGGTTCAGTGTCTTGCTTTAGGACACTTCGACATGCAGACAGGGCATGTAGAATTAGGTGATCAATACTTGTGGGCTCTATTGTAGCTTGGTATGTATCTGACAATGCCTGCAGTGATGGTACCTTAAAGTGCTTTAGTTAAAAGCCCTCACAAAATGCATATCCTCTGAAGCGGATAGGTATAGTTTAAAATAGTAATTTCCTTTCCTCTGGACTTAGTGGACACAGTCCAAATGAGACTAGTTATTAACACTAAAGAGTTCTCTAACTCCTTTTGCCTTTTTTCCCCTCCGTTCTCAAAGAACTCTGAAGTTACAGTGGCTTAAAGAGACAAAGAGAGGTAGAGGAAAGGAAGTAAAAATACAGATGGATGGGAAAAGGGGGATAAACAGAGGTAAAAGTGTTTGTGAAAGCTAACAAAGGGGAGTTGGCTGGGTTTCAAAAGGGCGCGTGGCGGCTAAGGAGAATGAAGCGCTTCAGGATTCATTTACATCAGGCCTGACAACTGCCTCACATCTCCCCAAGAGCCACACAGCTCCAGCTTAGAGATTCCTAAAGAGGGCACTTCTTCTAGCTCCCTCTCTTACACCCGCTCTCTGACTTTTTCTCCCTCCTTTCTCTTTTTTTCTCTTTCCTTTTTTTTCACTTGTATTCTCTCCTGCTCTCACGCGCTTGCTAGTCTTCAATCAGCCATCATGAAAGTGTCTGTCTGGGCGTCTTAACTATCCTCTGAGAGGCAGACACTTGTCTGGGCCTGCCTTCATCCCCTAAAGGCGTTTTTTGACTTGGACTTATTTCCCTCCTCACACCTTTTCAACTTCCCTAAAGAGCTGACAACAAGTGAGAGCGACAGGGCAAGATAAACATGAGGGAAAGAGACAGGAAGAGAGATGAGAGGGGGAAGTCGTTGCCTGAGAGGGAAGAAGTAAAGATTGTTATGAAAAATAGGGAGAGAGCGGGAGTAAATGAAAATGAGGTGCGAGAACTCAAAAACAGAAAAAAAGGGAAGGAATCAAATGACCTCGTGAGGAGGAGAAAGGACAAAGCAAGGAGGACCAGAGCAGAAGAGAGACGAAATGAAGAAGGAAAGGGCTACTCTAGTAAGACAGGGAGAGTTACGTTTATCAGTGGTGCAACAGTGCATTTCCCAAACACAGGATTTAGAGATGGGGTAAAGGGAGAGAGTAGGACAGGGCACATTCAACTTTTTTTTGGGGGGGTGAGCCCCTCTCATGGAAGTATCTTTCTTTTTGCTTGGGTTTGATGTGAAAGCGAGCTGCTCCTGCTTTGACGATGCTGTCTGCTGTGCAGTTTTTAATATTCATGCCGCAGATCTGGAAAAGGAGTGGAGAGGAGATTTTTGGTCAAACAGAAAGCTAATTTGCGGCTGAGGCAGTTTAGCCTGAGGCTCTTTCTGCTACTGGGGAAATGAGCTGGAAGATTAGCCGTATGTATAATTCACACACACATGGTCACACTCACACACATGCATAGATATACAAAAAAACACCAATGGTGCGTGCATACACTTTTGTAGATAGATGCACATAATATGCACACACACAGCAGCTGCCACTCTCTCTGAGACATTGTGTGTTACAGCAGTAACCTGCTGCTAGGCCTTTACTGCTGTATCTGCCCCTTAGGAAAGCTCCCTTACATGTACGTAGGTACCACTGTGGCGCTCAGAGACTGGTAATGGTATCCAATGATGCTTATATAAATGCTGATATATTAATTGATCATCTTTGTACTTTTTCCCTCCCAAAACCTGGTATACAGTTTACATAGATGCTATTAGACAAAATCAACAATTCTTTTCAGAAAAAAACAAATTACATTATGTGACTGCTTGGGCCTTTCTCATCCTAATCAAATGTTCATGCTGTTCTGAAAAATCAAACAAACTGATATATTGTTTATTGTGGTTAATTTTGATTGGTTGACATAGTGTAGCATTCACAGTTTGATGACACTTTTTGATTTGTTCCCACAGAAAATGTAGACTGTTCAATGCATAAAGCTGAAAATACACATTAAATACAAAGCCTGAGTTCAAGCTGGTCAGCACAGACTTAGGTCTCACTCTGCCTGATTTTCAGGTCCATGACAGGCGTGTGAGTCTATTTCTGGATGGGCTTGAGGAGGATGGGACACCATTTGACACGCAACCTCTGACCGCCAGACTATCAGATATCAGCGAGGATGGTGCCATGTGGGTGGGACTCAGCTCCAACGGTAAAGATGTTTTATGTATTTTTGACATGTGACAAGTTACATTGTTTTAAATCCTGATGATGATAAATGCTCAGATTCCTTAAAGAAATTTAAAATGGAGGTCCGTTCCAGTTACTGCCAGCCAAGGAATCATTGAGAATCAGTTATCAATTTTTTTTAAATGTTTAAAATTGCAGCAGAAAACTCAAATACATGGGAGGACATTTGCTTTTCAGACTTGAAATCTTAAGAGGGACCACTGTCTTTTTTTCCCTCCAAGTGGAGAAAAATTACCACTTAGTTTATCTTGTCTGTATATCTAAATATGGTGTCAAATGACTACTCCACCTTTATTCTCCTCCCAGCCTTTATCCCCCTTCAGCTACACATATGTGATTGATTGGTGGTGCCTGGGAGCCACCTCAGTCAATAGGAGAGAAATTGAGAGAAAATGATATCCGTTCATCTTCAGAGTGATAAACGAGTGTTTTTCTTCTCGTTTATCAGGCATTGATCCCTAGTTCACAGCAGGTAGTATCTGATCAGCTGAAGTTCACATCAGTGATTGTGATCAATGCAAGTGATTGGCTCGAGGGAGAGAGATGGAGTGTGTGTGTGTGTGTGTGTGTGTGTGTGTGTGTGTGTGTGTGTGTGTGAGTGAGAGTGAGAGAGAGAGAGTGAGTGTGTGTGGTTGAACCTGGGGGCTGTGTCTGGAATTCTGTAATAATCAATAATCTCAATAATTGATTATGCGATTGCTGATCAGATGTATTGATTAACAACTGTCTGTTTTTGCCCTGCTAACTGAAAATAGTGTTTCTGATAAGTACAGCGAGAAGTTGTCAAGAGCAGAGCTTTAAATGTCAACCACATTTTTAAAGTGGTCCGTCAGGATAGCTTAATTGGTTGTATCAAAAGTGGTAATAACAGAACAATAGTAACTTCTGAGAGCACCTATTTTGTGCATTGGTGTGGTTGAGATGTTTCAAATCATGCTTGAGTTCAGATGGTCACAAATCAGTTCAGGATCAGCTCTAATTATAGCAGGGAGTGAAACAAGAAAAAAAGGAAAGAGTTGCGGGCAATAGGATACATACCTGTTGTTGTCAACTCTTGTTGTATGGAAAGGTACCTGGGCCATGTGCAGCATGAAATTAGATTGCTGTTGCTCATAGCACGATGGACAATTGCCAATAAAAGGCCTTTAAACAACGGGTATATTTTGTTGCATTGTAAACAGATACACCAGTTACTTCAGTGTTGTCTTTGTAATGTAAAGTGCTTTGAATAAAAGCTCTATATAAATGCAGTCCATTTACTATTTCTGACAAACTAGTTTGCTGTTGCTGTTACCTCCAGTAAACATGGGTTTCACCACAACTGTCATCAGTTCTCACAACACAAAAACACAGAAGAGGAAACTGAGAGCGATGGATGGCAGAAACTGAAACACAGAGGGAGAAGACAGAGACCTACAAAGAGAAGAGAGAATTAAGGCTTACACCTTGCATCATCCCAGTAACAATAGGGAGAGTGCTTTTCAGAGGAAGGCATAATCCCATTTCCACACGCTAAAGAAATCCGGAGCCAAAGCCTAAGGCTGCACAACCACACACTGTTTGAACACACTTACATCCCATAACACTCTCTCTGTTTTACACACACATACACCCCTCCAACACGCCCGCACACAAACACACACACACACACACACACACACACACACACACACACACACACACACTTTGTTTCTCTAAAGTAAGGATGTTTTTTTGGAATACACACAGTAAAGCCTCTAACACACACACACCTTCACAGACATGGCAGGGGTTCTGTCGATGCTCAGTGACGTTATCCGTCTTCTAAGAGTTGTTGTCAAACTAGACAGAAGTTTGTTGGACACTAAAAGACTCCAGCTCTCTTTGGATCAGCATCATCGTCTGTGTGGGTCTCTTATGTTCTGTCCAACATTGTCACGTATGTAGGGTTGTGTGTGGAGATGAGTTGGGGGCTTGCCTGTGTTCATTTATGTGTTTGATGGTGTTTCTTGTGTGCAGTCCAGTAGCCTCAAGTGAGTCTGGACTTTGTGTACATATGTTTGAGATATTCCAGTTTATGTTTGCTTTGGTTTGGGAAAATGTTATTTTGGGCTCTGAAAACTTGCTATAGTCATTAGGGGTGCACGATTCAGAAAATGTCACGATTCGATTCAATATCGATTTTCAGGCTCAAGATTCGATTCAAAAACGATTCTTGATTTAAAAAAACATTCACAGTATGTAAATGTAGTTACTTTTCTCATGTGATTGCAGTAGGCATACAATTTAAAAAAAATAATTTTTGGAATTCTATGAATCGATTTTGAATCGGTAGAGCTTGAATCGCGATTCGAATGTGAATCGATTTTTTTGCACACCCCTAATAGGCATTTTCTTCTTCAATCTTCTGACATTCATAGACCAAATGATTAAAGAATGAATAAAAAGTGTATTTGGTCAGGTTACTCAATAATGAAAATAATAGTTATTTGCAGCTAACTCCACCTGAATATCTACTTTTACAGTCTAGAAAATGGGTTTTAAAATGTCTATGTAAGGACCATCTACAAACAAGAATCACTTCAGTTAAAAACAGAGCGAGGAAACACTAATGAGTAAGCCCTGTGAAGCACAGGGTTTTAGAAATACTTGGTTATGCTTATACAGACCTGTTTTGGCCCTGGCCTCAAACCAAGCTAATGAATTTGTCCTTATAATCCCTTCTGCTCTCTAGTGGAGGCAAAAGTAGACTGTGGCCGATCCTGTTTGGCTTTGTATCATGAACTTGGCCATTATAAGCAGCTGTGGGCAGCCTCACTTAGCTGCTATCAAGAAACTGATAAGATAATCTACTAAACACTGTGAAATCCTCTCACTCACTGCCTTCAGTACAGACCTATTAACACCTTCTCTATGTTCTTTTCTCCTCTCTTTTCATCTCTCCAGGGTCTAATCAGTTCATTGGGCGAATGCAAGACTTTAGATTTTATCCTGCCACTCTGACCAACAGGTGAGTTGGATAGAGCGACAGGTAATGAGCAGCTATAGGGAGAGAAAGAGGGAGCAATAAAGATGTTAGATGTGAAGGAAGGGAACCGTGATTGACACAGGAAAATGAAGGGAAGTAGCTATAGATAGGTTGAATAAAGGGAAGAAGGGAGAAAAATTAGGAGAAAAATAGACAGAGATACTTTATAGATTAAAGCAACAAGGGAAGAGGAGCTGTATAGAGAGATAAAGGGAAAGATGGTTAGACGAAAGAAGGAGAAGGCTAATCGTTGCATCTTGAGATCCATACTGCTTCCAGAGGATTTTCCTGAGAATTCAATACGAGGCAATTAGTGTTTTGCTTACCAGTGATGTACTGCACACAGTGAGGACTTGGAGCTTACAAGTTTCTCTCATCAAGATTGGGGTAAGACAAAATGAAAGATTGAGTTTTCAAATTATGCCTTTGATTTTCCACTTTGCACTAAATGTTCAGTCAAAGGCCCGTCAACAGGTGCCTTAAAGCTTTAGTGCATAACTTTTTTATATTAATGAACATCCGTTACATTGAAGCCATTGCCATATTAGTTGATACAAAGCTAGTTAGGACTATCAACTCCACAAAATTCTCTCTGTATTTCTTAGTATGGCTATGTTTATAAAATGGTGTCATCCGGCGACTTTCGCGCGCAGAAAATCGAGCGAAGATAATTACCTCTTCTGAAGAGTACACCATGTTTTTTTTAATCCTCTGTGTCCTCCTTGGTTACAAGCAACTGTGTGATTGAGGGGTGGGAGGGGCGATCACGGAAGGCTTGTATAATGTGGATGCGCTGACAGTTTTGTTGTCATTACTCAGAATCCCTCATGGAAGCGACAGAAACCACGCACTATAGCTTTAAGATTGTATCTCAAAATATAAGTAATGACAAAGCCTTGTTTGGTCACTGTCATTTTTGTTCATCCTCATAATCACAAGGACAGTTTATTTAGAGTTCATACCCCACATTTTGGGAATCCTTGTGTTTTTTTCAAAATGTTTTTTCATTTATCTTTCTATATAAAACACAGCCGTGTAGTTTTGGTCAAATACATTTTTTATAAAAACCGCCAATGTTTAACTTTACTATATTAAATGGTCCTTCCTCATCCCAGTTTAATATGCATAGGATTATATTTTGCTTCAGTGTTGTATTATAGTTCGATATTAGTCTGCTGTTTCTTTTTTTCACAGGGAAATAGTGGAGGTGTACTCAGGGGTCCTGCCCCAGCTCCATGCCCAGTCAGAGTGTCGCTGTCCTCCCAGTCACCCGAGAGTTCACCCTTTAGTTGTGAGGTACAGTATCACAACTTCATATATATATAAAAAATAGTAGTTTTCAGTAGTTTAAATATTTGTGTATGTTGATGAGCCTGCCTTTTATTTCTCAATGTCTCACCCTGTAGTGTTACTGTTTAGAAATTGTAAAAGAAAAAAAGAATATACAGTTAAGATACCTTAAACGTAAACTTTCACTGTTGACAGATACTGCATTCCCAATGGTGTAGAGGACACAACCAGTGACAGAGTCTTAAGACTCAACATTAATGCCCATCCACTCAGTTATATCAATGATCAGGACATGGGCACCACATGGCTTTCTAAGATCATGACTACAGAGGAAATGGATGAAGGAATCACTATTACTGTGGATTTGGCGAATGGACAATACCAGGTAACGCATCTAATAATGCACACACGCAACCAAGCACATACACACATATTATTCCTCTATAATGGTAGACAGACATATAGATGTGCAATAGTAACAACAACTACATTCACTGGTCTTTACGTTCAGTTTGAAAGACCATTTTCAAGACTGTGCCAACAAAAATATCTAAGATTCTTCTGTATCTACCATCTGCTTTTTCTATTAAGTTGAGATGTGGTGACTAAATTTAGTCACCACCAGAGTTAATTAAATGTATCATTAAAGGTACAATATGTAATACTGACAGCTAGTGTTTAAAATAGTTACTGCAGTACAAATTCAAAATACTGGAGAGAGTCGTCTCCCCCGCCCCCTCCTCCCCAGACTCGAAGTTCACAGAGGTTGCCAGGCTGAGACCACAGCATCCACAACAATGTTGCTAGACACTCACATAGCCAGACATTACTTCACAGCACAGCGGAGTAGCTAACGTTAGATGCTGGCTATATTGACAATCATAAAAGCCTGTACCGGAGCTCTGTACCCAACTGACACACTTCCTAGGCTTAGGTAGGAACCGCTAAAAACACAACAACTCGCCGTCCTCTCCATCCGACGGACAGTGTTGGGAAGGATACTTTCAAAACATATTCCGTTACAGAATACAGAATACATGCCCAAAAATGTAATTTGTAAAGTATTCCGTTACGTTACTCAATCTGAGTAATGTATTCTGAATACTTGGATTACTTTCACATTGAATTGCATTTTATAAGTGTAGGAATGCGGCCATCACATACAGCTTACTAAACAGGCCTATTCTGGTGTGTTCTTCTGTTCCAACTGGCTGAATGTGTACCTGAACAAGCAGATATATTTTTGTATTTGTAGTCCCGCACTGCATACTACAAAAATCTAACCGCAGTCTAAGCTACCACAAGCTAATTTTAGCTAATGTTAGCTAGCATGTCAAACGGGGCTAGTCAGTCTTTCAACGGCTCTGGGGCTAGTAAATCAGCACGTAGGAGAATGTAAAGTCACACGTCAACTATAAATTGGTAAGGTGACCAGTAAAACTACAGCAGACGACTACCCTTGGCTAATTAAAAAAAATAACTTACTTTAAGATGCTTCTTCGGGTTGGAGGTGGAGTAATTTGGACGCTGAAAGGAGGTTGGTTGCTGGCAAGCAGAGGTTGCATTGCACAGTTATATTTCGTTCTCCCTGTTCTTTCTTTAATGTCAAATGCTGTTTGAATTTCCAAGATGGAAACACATGCCTGCCCTGGCTCTGTTGTCCCGGTTCTGGCTCCATCTCTACCTCTATGAGTGATCGCTCAAATAGCTCATTTTTTCGTTTTCATATTGGAGCTTCTGGGAAATGCATGGAGTTTCCTTAATTTATTCAGAGAGTGAATAACACTAACAGAGAAGTATCGTCATGTAATCCATTGATTTCAACAATGTAACTGTATTCTAAATACCAACTATTTAAATTGTAACTGTAATGGAATACAGTTACTTATAATTTGTATTCTGAATACGTAACACCAGTACATGTATTTCGTTACTCCCCAACACTGCCGACGGACAGACACACTTCCTCGGCTTAGAATTATGGCAACAATCGCTAAACACACTGCAAACTTACGGTCCTCTCTTCCCGATTCACAGCCGCCCTCTCTTGGCTTAAAACATATCACCGTTGTCGGCTACGGCCGCTGAGCAGGCCACACTTTGTAAACAGCCGTGGTCCGCTTGCCTGGTCCTCCGGTAACGTTATTTACCTGGGGTTTGTTACGTCTCTGGTCGCGCAACTGTTAGAAACATACAGTTTTAGTTTTTAGGTCAGGTAGAATCTATCTCCGTTGATCCTGTTTGTTTGTTTGCTGCTTTCATTGCTGTACTAACGTTACAGCTGTAGCTCGCTGGGTTTACGTTTTTACAGGTAACGTTATATCTGGCAACCCGGCCTGGCTGTCAACTGGGCAGCGGAAATTTCAAAAACAGAAAATACTGGCATTAGCATTTGTTGTCAGAAAAGATAGTATCTCAACTTAGCGTTCCTTAATATCTGATGACGCATTGGGGTCATTTTTGGATTTATTACCGTAAATATATTACATATTGGACCTTTAAATCAATCCACCAATCACTTGTCCTCTGTGGATGTGGATATTGTTATCCTGAAACTGCCATCAGCTGGTAGAGTGAGCTAGTAAAGATACCTATCAGGCTTTGGGTTTGATCCTTGCAATAGACAATGTGTATTCTGTTGACATATTTGAACAACTTTGGACACTTACAACACTTTCACACACCAACTTCTGTGTGTTATGCAGAAAGATGAACACACATGCAATCCACATTTGACACCATTGACCCCTTCAGACTGCTTGTATAGCTAATCCCTAGTTGTCACCATTCTATCTAACAGAAGAATTTTATTGTCATTTTATATACTGTATGATAGGCTTGGGGGGGTATCTGTTTTTCATACCTTCATACCTTGACATTAAAGTGCCCATATTATGAAAAAAACACTTTTTCTAGGATTTGGGGTGTTATGTTGTGTCTCTGGTGCTTCCACACACATACAAACTTTGAAAAAAATCCATCCATGCTGTTTAGAGTGAGATACGGTTTCTGAATGTGTCCTGCCTTCAGTCTCTGGGTGAGCTGTTCAAAATCGGCACGGCTTGTGACGTCACAAGCCGAAACGAGCGGGCTAACCGCAACCAGATTAGCTCGTAGCTAACGTTAGCATGCTAATGCTAACGCTAGCATGCTAACGCTAGCATGCTACCTCGTTCTCAATAGCAAAGCACTGCTACAACACACACAAGTTCACCATAATCTACAAAAGAACTACTTACTAGGGATGCACTGATTGGTAAATTCTGGGCCGATACCGATGTTTAACATAACAACTTGGCCGATGCCGATGTTTTTTCTTTTTGTTATTTATTCCTTCTTTTGTGCCACGGAAACATACAAGTCTTTCGGCTTTTGATCACATTATCCTAGAATGAGCACAAATTCAATCAGACCAATTTATGAAACAAAAACAACCTTTAATGTCACTTTCTGGTTGACATTAGTTATAACCTTATTTATGACAAATTCTTTTCTGAAAAATAACATTCAAAAACCTTTGACTGCTAACTAATCAATGAAAAGATTGTTTCAGTACATTGCCCAACAAAATTATTTGAGTGGTTTTAGCCTGATAAACAAAAAGTTACTCAATGAGATTATTTTCATGGCCCAATAAAAAATATTTTTCTGATAAATAAAAAAAAATACATCAAGTGTAAATGCAAAAACAAGTGAAATAAATAAATGATGTTATTAAAATAAATAAATTATGTTATTCATAAATACAAACATAAATAGGGCTATGTTTCACCTTGTGTATTTCTCATAAAGTGACGCCGGCTCGGCAGCGTGTAGCGTGGCTCCATAAACTTCATCAGACTCCGAAAACCCACGTCCTCCACTACAGAGAAAGGCTGGTCATCTAAAGCGATGAACTCCATCACCTTGTTTGTTATTTGTTTCGCTTTGGCGCTGTCTGGAGGCAGCTGTTTGGCTTTCTCAAACGCCGTGTCAATTGAAGTCTGAGTCTTGCCGGGGGTTTGCGCTTTCTTGGCGGCTTCATTTTTCCGTTTTTGGTCAGCTTGCAGGTAATCGCCGTACACCGCCTCGTGCCTGCTTCTCAAATGTCCAATGAGATTTGTTGTGTTAAATGACTTTCTAACAGCCCTCCCTCTTGAAATTTCAATGGAACACGTATTGCAAACTGCAAAACGCTGATCTTTCTCTGAAACTGTAAAATATTGCCACACGACCGCCATCTTCTTTGTTTAATCTAAGTTACTGAGGAGAGTGCGCGGGTGCCCTCTTCCGTCTCGGTCTCTCCCCCCGCCCAAATAAAAAGAGGGAAAAAAAGTTTCTCCTGAGCACAGCGTTCATGACACATATAATCATCGGCAAATGTCATTTTTATTCCCCGATGGCCAATGGCAGTTAACAATGCAAATATCGCCCGTTACCGATGTTCAGCCAGTGCATCGGTGCATCCCTACTACTTACATATGCACCCTCATTTAGAAGTCTCCCAGCTAATCCTGCCTTGTAACTGATCGAAGTTGTAGAAACAGCCTTTCTTTTACTGTCTATGGAGCTAGCTGACATGATCTACATCTGAGCTACTGCGCATGTGCAAGTGCAATCAAAGATAGTACAGAAGAAGAAGAAGAAAAGAGGTCTCACTCTGTAGCTAAAACAGAGACCAGCTGAAAAGAGGATCTGCAGCAGTGAGAGAGAGCACTGCAGTACAACAAAAATATGGTGTTTTTTGAAAATTAAACCATGTAAACCTATTCTGGTACAACCTTAAAATACAATTATGAACCTGAAAATAAGCATAATATGGCTGCTTTAACTGCTCATTCATTGTTAGCTACTTTGGTTTGAACAGTTAAAAATGAATTCTCTCAGAGTGTAAAGTGGAAATGCTACATTACAAACACTGTACAGTATCTATCTGCTTACACCTATATGTGCAGTGGACAGTAGCTTCATCCTCTTCCTAAGCACTGCAGTGAGAGACAGATGGGGGGGCAGAGGGAGAGAGAGATATTGGGTTGTCAACACTTGAGCAGTCAAAGGACTCGTCCCTCTTCTCTCTGAAGTGTGTATGTGAGTGTGGGCAGGATTTTGGGAGCTGTCCTGACGTGGTAGCTTAACTCAAGTCCCCAGATAAAAGACACTTTCTGAAGTTCAGGTTGTGTGTGTGTGTGTATGTGTGTTTGTGTGTGGGGTGTGGGGTGGGTTTGCGCAGTGGTGGTGGCTTAATGCGCTCCCTGCTGTGTAACCCAGTGTCCCAGCCCACACTGTAGTGGGACAGATAACACTTGACACACATACCCACACCTACACACAGTGACACACATGGTTTATGTGTTATAGGAAACTGTGCGTGTGTATGTGTGTTGAATATGTGTGATGTCTGTTTTCAACTAAAACCATTAATTATCATTTTAGGTCATCCATACAGAAACAAAAGGAATGACTTATGAGCAAAACAAAAGTTTTACCATTTCAACAAGACTAACACTGCACAAGACCTGTCATTAAAATGGGATTTGTATCAATGCCAATACCATACCATTAAAAGTATTAACACATCTTAATATAATGGCCTTAATATAATGTGATGCAAAACAATAACAGCTATTACTATGACCTCGAAAATTACTAAAGAGGTGAATAAATATGTCTGATACAGTGTCAACAAAAACTGAACACCACCATGGTAGGATGTACTGCATGCCTGTTGTTTTGGATTGCTGTGCATTGTACGGGTTTACCTGTATTGCAAATGTAGTTACATTGATGCTAACTTGTACCCCTCTCTCCTCCAGATATTCTACGTTATAGTACAATTTGGGGGGCTCTTGCCTGAGTCAGTTCTGATCCAAAGACAGATGCTTTACCTCACAGAACTTGAGAGTGGCACCACCACAGAACAGCCCTGGTTGGACTGGCAATATATGGCCAGAAACTGCACCGTGTTTCAAATGCAGAACAACGGGCCTTTACTGAGACCAGATTCAGTCAACTGTCTGCAGCTGCCCAGGTAGGTACCATATGTTAGCGGGTGAGCAGATGTGGAAAATAGTCAATATTATTGACCTAACTGTAAAAAGAGAAACGAATATTGTATACTGTACATATTTCTCAGTTTACACAATTTGAGAAATCAATTTAAAAGGCCCAAAATGTTTTTCTTATCTTCTGATATGCTGCAGCACTAATATGAAAACTAAAAGCTCAATTGAGACGATTATGTGTGTATCCAAAATAGATGCTCTAAGCTTAAAATCCGTTCATGAAAAGTTTACATTTCTAACTGGACATCAACTGGACAATAGCACATTATAGTCATTAATCATGTGGGGAATAAGAGAGGGCAAACACATATGTAGTGACTTGCAGGAGGCTCAGCACTGTTGTGAAATTTGAAATATGTTTTTGTCATTTACTGTGTCATTAGTCAGATGAAGGTAAAAACATCACTGGCCACAGATGGATCATCCCATTTCAAACTGCCTTGAATCAATTAAATAAAAATAAATTAAAAAATAAACTGCTCAAGCAGTCTGTTATTCTGTTTTAGGCACTCTCCCCAGAGCAGAACCATATGTTCTCCGTATTCTATTGGGTGGTCATGGCTTCTTTAGGGCAGAGGAGATTACACAGAAATTGCTGGCAAGACTAAATAAAGAAGTATATGAACACTCACAAACACATATAAACGCACATTTATGCACGCACACATTTGTGTGTGTTAGTACATGCACAAAACAAATCAAAAGAAATCAAAGGAAGTCAGACACATACCCACATAGACACATATTACACACATATAGAGTTAACACACACACACTCTGGCACTCTCACAGTGACTAGGTTTATAAAGCTAACCACCTACAGCGCTGCCTTGGCACATGACCTGGCCTTGGAACATAGTCTTAACATACACACACAAACTCACACATTAAATCTTGGCATAGCTGCTTGTTTCAAGGCCTTGGTTGGCGCTAGATAGAAAGAACAGGTATGAATAGATTACAGATTATGTAGTCATTGCTTATTTTTCACTTGACTGACGAATTATATCACATACAGCCTGGCACAGTTATACGTATTAGTTAAATTGGCATGAGAGCAATTGAACCTGATATTAGTAGTTGATAATTATATCAAAAAGAGCACTGTCTCGATCTTCCAAGATTTATGTTTTTTTTTTTTTTTTTTTTTTTATCTCGCAAGATTCATGTAATCCCGCAAGAGACATTGTGTCCTCTGAGGCCGCTGGCGTGTCTGGCAAGATCATTTCAAGCATGCCTCAGTCATGTTTTCATACAAGTCAATTACAGTACTGCTTCAGGTACACAGGTATTTTTGTGAGATGAACAGCATTGCCCAGAGCAACAGAAGGCAAGTGAGAGCTGGAACATAATTAATTTAGATACAAGTTGATCTATTGCGGACATTTAAATTGTTATTATTTCAGTAGTGGAGTCTCTTTTTCCCTTAGCTATAACAATAAAACAAGTATGTGTGGTGCTACGAAATTCAACAATTACAGCTGTAGTATCGCTGTCAATTCACAGTTCGTTGGAAAGAAAAACTAGCTCAACAAAATGTCTACAATAGAACTATTGTGCACTAAATTGATCTTGTTCCCTGATTTTGGTTTGTGCTTTGGGTTCTGGCTGACATGTGAGCTGCATATAATTATCCTTATATATATATATAGGGATATTATATATAAATACAATATATGTAAAGTTATGTATATAAAGTTATATAATATAACATTATAAATATCATAACTTTATATGAAGCAGGGGTCTTCAATGTTTTTTGAGCCAGGGACCCCTTAGCTGAAAGAGAGGCCGAGTAGTGACCCCCTACTAAATATACTGTATACAATAGAGTTGCATATTAAACTGGGCCGAATGGATGAAAATAAATGGATATTATTTATACATCATGTTTAAATGTTAAACATACATGTGGAAAGCACAGTAAATCCTTAAGCTTAATAGTGTGTTCCATTTGTACTTGGAAGTCGGATTTTCTCTGATCTGTGCACATGTTGTTACGCTGTTTGTATGCACAAAAACAGCGTAATGCGTTGTTTCCGACTGGTATTGCTAACAATGGCTAACCTGGCTAGAGCTATCCCCACAATGAAAAATCTGACTTGTAAATGGAACGCATTCAACTCGGGTGTGGCATCATTCCCAGCTTCGGCTCCCAAGTTCCGCGGTAAGTGGAACGCACTATAACTGTATGGCTACCATAGTGGCTACCTTACCTATAGTAAGCTTATCTTCCAAGTAGCCATTTTGTCAAATCTATCTAGCTATTTAATGACCAGTCCATTGCACATTGCCAACAGTTTGTCCTCAGAATCACCCAGTTGCATCAGAAAATGAAAATAAAGAAATTACAGTAGTTGCAGCAGTTTGTTTGGTGTTTTGAATGGCAGAGTTTCTCTAGGAAGTTGGTTAGTGGAGGTGGCAAGTGCCTGAGTAAGTGGCCTGAATAATTGCGTGCTGTGTATGTGTGATTTCATTTGCCATCAGGTGTGTTTCAAGCAAGTTTTATCACCTTATCTATCAATGCATAAGCAATCCAAAGTCAGACAGAAACACTAAACTCAGACACACAGGACACAGCACCAAAATATACTTATGTGGACACACGCATACACACATAGCTTGTGTTTGCAACAATATGCGCGATAGTGTGTACTCTGTGTTTATTGTATGCCAAAAGCCAGACCAACACACACACACACACACACACACACACACACACACACACACACACACACACACACACACACACGCACATGAGAAGTGGCCTGAAGAAGTATTTCATGAAGACAAGAAGAGGGAAGCTGCTGCGGGGAAAGGAAGAAAGAAAGTAAATAAGAAGCCTTCAGAGGTCAAGACAACATGAAAGTAGTTTTTGTCTTTGCCATGACACTTGTATTGTGTGTTCGGCTGTTCTGTACCGGACTTTTGAGGCCATCACCAATATGTATATTTGAGAGTTTAAAAAATCTGGTATAGGTATATCAGTTCATAGTAATTTTTTACATAAATATACAACGTTGTTTGATTTGTTATTGTGTGACCCAGACTTTTACTGTACCTAGACTCAATTTGTTTAATGTGTGTTGTGTGTGTTTATGTTTCCTGTGTTCCAGCGATGTTCCCTTCTCAGGAGGTAACATCATATTCAGCCTGCTGACCCCAGAGCCAAACCTGAGGCCAGGCTATAACGACTTCTACAACACTCCTGCCCTGCAGAAGATGGTACATGCCACCCAGGTCAGGATACACCTGAGTGGACAATCCCACTCCAGAGCAGCCGGGGTGAACCAGCGTCACAGATACTATTCCATCAATGAGATCACCATCAGTGGCAGGTGAAGAGTTACAAATATTCATCCAGAGATCCCACTCTAAGTATCTCATCAGTTTCTGAAATTTGTTGATGGTGTTTGAATTGCCATCATGACATCTGGATATGTAATATCTGTGGTATGTCTTGAAGAACTTGAATTGCATACCAAGAAGTAGAAATTTGAATTATTGTACCTCAAATAAAGCTAAACAGCTTTTATATCTTAAAATTTACATATGTCTGTAAGTGTTTTCACACAATTTCACTAATGTAGAGGAACCACCATATGTAGCATAATTCCGATTTTGTTAACAGTCACTCCTGTCACTTGTCAAAATTGTATATTAGATAAAGTGGCGTAATTGGTTGAAAGAAACACCTGAAGATCTTTTCAGTCTTGATTTGTTAAAAATGTGTGAGCACAGTTCAACATCTAGAACAATATTTTGAAACTGACTGTTGAGTATTAGCAGAGCTTTCTGAGAGTAATTGTGAACACATCTCTTCATTAGACTGACAGAGTGACTGTTTTTTATGACTGTAGTAATTATAGGATTATGCAGGAGGCAATCATCTCTAACTCTCCCCCCCCCCCCTCCTCTAAGCTGTTTTAATTAGTAGCTTGTTACAGTGAAGTAGGAGAAACAGAGATTTAGAGCTGCTGATATCTCAACTGTGCATTCTTCATCCCTCCCCGTCTCCCTGCTTTCTTTCATTCTTGTTCCATCTCTCTATCTCTTCTCTCTTCATTCTTTATAAAGCATGTAAATAGATGTGTTGGCAGTGAGAGTACACTCATAACCTGAGTATGTGTCTTTGTGCATGTCTGCACTCATGAGTATCATTTGTCCTACGTGTTAGAACAAAGTCCCTCTTACATTACATTACTGCATGATATTGCAGGACAGAAATGCCATTCATAAAATTATTTTTCATTAAACGTTTTAATAAATATAGCAAGTAGTTGTTATAGCCCAGCCATTATTCAAATTTTAAAGACAAACTGATAACGTAAGTACAATGTTTTCATAATGATTCCTTAACCTTTTTTTGTGACAACAATATGTACTGCTGAGCGACAAACCTAACACATATCTTTTGCATTTTTGTACTGAACTTCTTGTTAGTTATTAGCCGACATACAGTACGTGCCGATACCAATATATCTACAATAAGCTAATATTGGCCCGGCCAGTTTATTGATCTGCTGTTGCTGTTGATTGATCAGTAGTTTTTACTTATTTACTCTGACTGGAAATGCAGGGTCAGTCTATTAGGGCATTAGTCTTCATACTGTATGTGCAATGTGAGTACATTGTTCTCATAATGATAAAAATAATATTCCATTATTGGTGTGGCATATCCAAGCTAGAAGGCTATTGTATATAATATATTCACCAACAGGGCCTATGTATGTATAAGATATAATAAGAAGAACATTTAGATATTTGAACGCAAATATTTAATCAAAATATAAATACCACAAATTCAGAACTGAGTATCCATAGTCAAAGAAGAACTGCATTCCTCCTCCTCATCAGCTGAATTCTAGCACAAATAAGAAATACTGCACAGAAAAACTTTTAATTTGATTAGAAATAGAGAAAATTTTTACTGCTTAAATGCTTCAGATTTGATTAATCTAGTCAGCTTGTAACAGAAAGTGATATAACGAGAACAAGAGGTGAAAGGATACAGAGGGAAGAATGAAAGGGAAAAAGTAACTGAATACCTGAATGAATAATTAAATTACGTGTGTGTGTGTGTGTGTGTGTGTGTGTGTGTGTGTGTGTGTGTGTGTGTGTGTGTGTGTGTGTGTGTGTGTGTGTGTGTACAGCAGTAGACAGCAGTAGACAGCAGTGGACCTCGGCATTGTTACACATTCACCATCAGTCAATGACCCAACAGGGGACATTATGGAGTTCCACTTTTCGTCATGCTTTAAATCACGCTAAAATCAAGTCTAAGACCCTTTGGTGATTTTTTTATTTTCACATTCCTCCATAGTGTGAATGGCTTGCCGCCCCAGGCTGGCTTTCAGACTATAAGGGGGCTATTTGACAGGATACAGTACATACTGAAGATACCAAGCTTCAAACTGTATTAAAATGAATGGCTACCAAGAAGGTAGGAGAATAAAAAGTATTTTAAAATAGAAAATAAATAATCAGGATAAAGTTAGAAATAAAAGGGTCAGACGTAAGATAATTTCTTTTTGTTTAATCACTATAGTCCACTGTTGACAATATGGGAATGTGTGTGTGTGCGTGAGAGAGACAGGCGTGTTACGTTGCTCTGATAATTCTGAGGATAGCATTCATAAATGTTGAATGGGAACTTCTTAATGGCACTACTGCCACTCCATGGACGAGGGATGGAGGAGGTGGCAACAGAAACTTTGAAGGAGGGAGAGCTTTTGTCATGTTGTTTGATGCTTACCTTTTTGTTGTTACATTTGTTTTTTCATTATAATCAGAAATTGTATATTTTAATTAGCAAATTTGTACAATGCAATTTTGAGGTTCTGCCAGTGTGTTTATCTTTCTCACCTTTTCTCTGTCATCTGGCCAGATGTGAGTGTCACGGCCATGCAGACCACTGTGATACCAGTGTGACGCCCTACCGCTGTCTGTGTCTGCCTGAGAGCCACACAGAGGGAAACAATGTGAGTAACAAACGTGATCACAAATACGTATATAAGTAGCATGTGTTGTAAGGTAAGAGGGCCATGTTGCCCCACACAAATTACACCTATTTAAACACAAATGAATTACAATGGTTTGCTCTCTC
Organism: Sander lucioperca; assembly: GCF_008315115.2. Classification (NCBI taxonomy): domain Eukaryota; kingdom Metazoa; phylum Chordata; class Actinopteri; order Perciformes; family Percidae; genus Sander; species Sander lucioperca. The sequence continues at coordinate 15,983,262 of NC_050175.1, forward strand.
TGGGGATTTTTATTCCCAATTATCAATGTCAGTATTAGATCCATATATTCCTACACACACTCACACACACACACACACTAGTTTTATTCCTCGGTGTTATTTCTTGTTTGCTGAGAAATTGATTAACATTAGAACTGCCGCATCTGTATGGTTTTGTTGGTGCTGATCGGCCATTTACATGTCATCGGTCTCATTCTAACATCTTGTAATTTAAAGTTTTAAAGTTTTGAACCACAACGTTACATTGTAGGAGCTATGGTGCTTTTAGTTTTAAGTGGCATTAACTGCTTTTTGGACACATACTGTATACCCACAGTGCCAGGCGCTTCTGCTTTGAACCTGACGTTTTGGTTAATGAACAGCTATCAGTGCCGTCAGACTGCTAAATCAGGCAATACACTGTATGCTGTTAAAGTTGTAAATAACTGACAGCTGACATCAGCCTTGTTGGTGCAGGACTGTAAAGGTTGTTTGATTTATGATAACTGAATCATGTGGTGTCTCAGACATTTTCAATTAGATTTACAGTAGGTCACTTCTCTGATCTAAAACTCTAATCTAGTCCAATAGTCTTCACTTGCTTTTACATTGCTTTACTTTGTGGGTAATGAGAGATCTGAGCTGTCTGAAAAAATGAGATGTGGTTTGTTTTTGTGTTCACAAAATGATACAATTGTAGACAGAAAAAAAGCCTTGAATTGAGCCTTGATGTTTCTGCAAATTAGTGGAATCCTACGTCAACCAGCTAAGTGCGTTATGGTTTACAGTCAGGCTAAAATATCATGATTGGGTAAATTATTTTGAAGTCAAAAGCATCTTTCACAGTTGATTGTGTTTGTTTCTCACTGTTACCTCTTTAATCTTCTGGCACCCCCAGTCAAACCAAAAGTATGATCCCATAGCTAGCATTCACCCACTGGTATGCTACAGGATGTTAGCATGCAATTTGATTTCAGTCTAGTTTGATGTTAACCTCCACCTCAGGACCAGGCCTTTGCTTGCAACAAAGCTAATACAACTTGCCAGTTAATAGTAGGCATCGTTCCAAAAACAACCTCTAGTCGGTCAGCAGTGAAAAGTTCAGAATGACTGCTCCACCTCAATGTAGCACAGGACAGCCTGCATTATTCACTACTTATGTATCATTCATACACCCGTGTCTTGTGTATTAGTGTCTGTGTGTGTGTGTGTGTGTGTGTGTGTGTGTGTGTGTGTGTGTGTGTGTGTGTGTGTGTGTGTGTGTGTGTGTGTGTGTGTGTTTCAGGCAGAGGTGACAAAGGACATCAGAGAAGTACAGCTGTCAACCAGCAGCTGTTCAATTGCTTATTTTGCCTATTCTCAAATAATAAACACCCTCCTACGCACACACTTGCATTTAATAGTTTTTGTCTTATATGAACTCCAGACTAAAATAAAAGTTGTCATAGAAGGCGCTTTTACACACACACACACACACACACACACACACACACACACACACACACACACACACACACACACACACACACACACACACACACACACACACACAATATAATTGAACATGGTTTATGCCATCTTCCACACTAATACAGAAAGAAATTATCTCCATTTCCATTTTTATACACCACTTTTCTGTTTCCTCTCTTTATGTCCTTGTACCACCTAAATCCACTTCTCTTTGTCGATCGCTCTCTCTCTTACTCTGTCTTTCTCTCTCGGGTCTTAGTTTAAATAATGTCTCAAATCGACTAGAACAATGACATTCCCTCAGCATGCATCTCTAATCAGCTCTCTTTCTCTCTCTGTTTGTTTTTCGCTTCATTTCACTCAGCCGTTTTCTCTACTTCCCCTCACTCTTTATTGCCTCGTTTTCTAAGTATTTAATTCATGCCTATTTGACTCTGTTTCTCATGTTTCATCCCTCTCTTCCCCCCCTTTTTTTTTCTTTCTGGCTCATGTCTTTCCGTCCTCCCGATCTGTTTCTTTTCTTCTCACTTGTACAGTGGTTCTTCTGTGTTAGAGAGATACAATGAAAAACACTAATGTGGATATATTTGTGTGTGTGGTTATGTGTATTTTTTAAATCTACTAGAGCTACACATCTATGAAAGACAGTGTGTAAAGGAATGTGTGCAATACGTGTATGTGTCTATCCAGATTCCTTTTTGTGTGATTATCTGTGTGTGTGCATGTGTGTGCCTTGGTGCAGTTTTCTCCCAAACCTGTCCATGTCATCTTTCTGAGTGAATATTCAGGACCTTTCTTCTGACTGTAATATTGGAGCATAAAAGGCTGTGGGGAATATTAGCGTTTAATATTGCATCAGTTCTGTTGACTTGGATCGGCCTAGCACCATGACGGATGTTGTACTAATCTGCAGAATTTCCACAGTGACATTAAAGTGACAGAAATGCTCAGACATGTGTCAAGATGATCAACGGGGGCCTTGGAAGACACACACTTAAACTCTCTCTCACACATTTTAACACACGTGCACACAAACGCACACACACTCTCCCACTTTCTCACTCATTCTTTTGATTCTTTCTTATGTGCACTCTGTGTCAGAGTTGATCTCTCATTCTGTCACTCTGTCTCTGTACGTCTCTCCACAGCTGATGGATTCAGTCATGTCTGAAAGCTATATCATAAATTGTATTGTACATCACGTCATACGCTCTATTTTCTGTCATTTGACGGTTCAGAATAGTTGCCCGATATTGGTGATATACAGTAGAAGTAAAAAATATATCATCTTGGTAAGATGCAAAAGCAATCCACACTACCTTTCTGTAAGCCAGCTTGTGTGTTTCTTGGTCCACACCTTAAGGCATTAGGGCTAGTTACATCAGGCTGTGTGCAGCTGGAGGCTGATTTGACACTGGACGTGACATCATCCAACATTGTGTGAATGTTAGTGTGTTTGTGTGCGCATGTGTTTATGCGAGTTGTCACAAGATTTTTTTTTGGTGTTTATATATTGTAGATACATTGTGAAATGGACACTGTGTGTGCGTTTCTGTGTTTCCATCTGTGTGTGTGTCATAGATATTGATGGCTAGTGACGTTAAGTAGCCTTCTCCAGGATCTCTGTTGCTAAAGTTTGCCTCAGCAGCAGATTTTCACCTACGCTGGGGTTAACCGGGTTAACTTCAGATAAACACAACGGGCATGTACACACAAACATGTTCTCAAACACACACGCCAGTGGCACGACCTTTCCAGTGAGAGCGTGAAATTGGTCATGGCATTTAGGATAAGATGAGTTGCCCCAGCAGATTAACACGCGCACACACGCACGCACGCACGCACGGACACATACAGATGCTTGTGACAGGCCATCTGAATGTCCACATATCCATTAGAGAAGGCTCCTCACTCAGCAGGTTTTGTCAAAACATTCAGAGTGAAAATAAGATGTTATCCTTTACTCTGCAGTACACCACACAGAAACACACGTTCATTTTTTTATGCATTGAACTAGACTTGCAAAGAGATATTTAGTAGGCTGTGTACAAGGAATAGAACAACTTTGTAATTTTATAAATAAACAAGTAACCACATAACTTGCATTATATGCTACTTATATCTACTGAATAATTTCCTTAATGACATCTTGCCTGCCACCATTTGTGGTTTTATTCTGACTGAAGACTAGTCTAAAGTGTTGTATAGAACAGAATACAGAAAACATGTCAGTCTGTAGCATCTGACGTGTTTTAATCTGCTGCATTGCAATTTTTCACGAGGTGTGTGCGTGTGTGTGTGTGTGTGTGTGTGTGTGTGTGTGTGTGTGTGTGTGTGTGTGTGTGTGTGTGTAACAAATATTTAAGGAGTCAAAAGTCAGACTGTCGATTACAGTAAGTCCTGACAGAGGGGCCAAGTCATCAGCAGAACAAAGTGAATAACTCAGTTTTCTAATGTTCTTCTTAGCTACAGAATAATGGTATAGAGGACTTGCCATTTGCAGAAAGACAAAAGCAAAAGAATTAAAACCATATACACTCAATCTACAGTATAGTATGCGCTGTCCTTTTTTTGCTGCTGGTACTGTGTGCAGATGATGGAGTGCCATCAAAACCTTTTGTGTGAAGAAGAGAATGAACGTGTGCAGTTTTCTTTTAACTCCCAAACACCAGTCCCTCGACTAATTAGCAGGCTGGGAGAGAGGGAAGGTAACGCAATGTTGAATGAAAAGAAAAGAGAAGGAAGAAAAAATCCTCTCCCTTTCATTTGGTATGGTAATATTTCCTACTCACATACTCACCATGGCTATGAGAACAAGCAGTTGGGGGACGGTAGAGACGGGGAAGCAAGTGAGGAAGGGGAGAGGTGGGAAGCCCAGAGAGATGTACAGAGTGATTTGTTTTTCAGGAGGAGAGGAGATAGAAGAGGAAGGAAGGGTGGGAAGAATGAGGAGACGAAAGATGAATGAAAAGGGAGGGAGATATGGGAGAGAAGAACTTGCTCCATCTCGCTCTTCAACTCATCCCCAGCGGATGAGACTAAGAGTGAGATGTAGTGAGAGCTTTCTGTTCGAAGTGCAGAAAGAAAAGTACCTTTTGAAATGTGAAACGTTTTGGGGCACAGAGCCGCAGACAGACATACAGGCACCAACAAAGACAGATGGGCAGAAAAGGGAAAAGCGGCACGGACAAACAGAGAAGCGGGAAGTTACTGTCCGTATGACATTAGATAGATTTACCAGACGGACGAGCAAGAGACAGACAGAACAAACAGTAACATGCAAACATCCCAGCACTTCTGTGCAATTACATGTCCCAAGACACACTCTTGTGTGTGTGTGTGTGTGTGTGTGTGTGTGTGTGTGTGTGTGTGTGTGCTTGTTTCTTTTTGTTTTGTGTGTGTCTGTGTGTGAATGTGTGTGCGTGCGCATAATCATGTTCAGAGAATTCTGTGCTCATCGATTGTTTATGGCCAACCCCAGGGGGAAACCGCACTTGGATTCACAAACGGGGCCCAAAACCACCACCACCAAAAACCAACAACCCCACCCCTATAGCTATGCATTAGCTTGTCTTTGTGGCGGGCGGTGTCTTGTCTTCTTCTGTACCTGCGGGTCCTTTTCTGTTTTCCACCTGTTTGGTTTGTGGGTTGGCCTTGTCCTGTCACCGGCTGGGCTCGTTTTTCCTGGTCCCTGGCTCCTTGGCCTCTCCCTTTCTTACTTTTTCCTGTGTGTGCCTGCCTTGTGCCTGTTTATTCTCCCCCTGCTTGGTCTTTTTCCTTTCGTTTTTTTTCCCCTTCTCCCTGCTCTCCCCTCTCCCCCGGTCCGTCTGGGCGTTTTTCCTTTTTTTGGCTTTTTTTTTTTTTTTTTTGTTTTTTCTTCTTTTTTTTTTCTTTTGTCCTTTCTTAAGGTAGACGAGCACCAGCGAGTGAGTTTTGTTTTCTTAATGGTTGTGTGCGTCCAACGATCGTTACCTAGATCAAGCTACTGTTATAAGGATGTCGAACATGACCCTAGCACACCATACACAAATATCTTCCTACAACATATACTTCTCCATAAAGATCCATATGAATTGTCTGTCACCAACCAACATTGAACCACCTTTTTACACACACAAAAGCCCACATAGCAGACCGCTACATACCCTTTCAGTTATCTTACCCCTACAAACTATGTGAACGATATATACCCAACAGAAAAAGCAGAACCTCAGTCTCCACTCCAACAGAAATTCACATTTCCACACGCATCAACGAACGCATTGCTCCCTCGTCCGCTCCCCAAGGGAGTGACACTTGACTCCGTCAGAATACACTAGGTACCCATCCGAGACCACCAGACACTGTCCGCGCCTCTTTGAGATTCTATAAAATCAGGATCAAATAGTAACATTCTTTTAAGCGACATCTCCATCTTGTGCCTCTTCGCCTTTTCCGCACCAACAAATACATTCATCTCACAAACACTCGTGGATTGTTTCACTGTCCTCCGTTTGAGCTGCCTATCTCTGTGACCCTTGTCCAGATCCTGAAAAATAGTACAAACCCCCCCCCCCCCCCCGGACTTGCTTTTCCTCACTTTCCTAGCCTACACCATAAGAAACACCTGTCCCACCCTGCATTTTCCCCTACCTCCTCCCCCTTTTCTCTTGTATACAAAATAGGAGCCTTTCCCCCTATTTCTAGCTACATTCTTCCCCTCCCCCCTCTCACCCCTCCTCTGTCTGTCATACATAATGGGCCCAGTGCAGGTCTGCATGTGTCACACATGGGAGGAACTCCTGTGTTTTTTAATACATTTTTAATCCCACCATTTGATGCCCCCCTTGTCCACCATAATTTGTACTGACTGCTGAACAAAATCAAAGAGCTTTTACTTGCTGCTTCTCGCCTCTGCTGCTGTCTGCTACAGAAAAATGCATTTTTTATGTTACTTTTTTCCCTTCCTCCTCCCCAGCACACACCTTGGTATGTTTATTTTGACATGAAAGTGGGCCTGTGTGAGAGCCTTGGCTGTTGCAAGTCACTCCTCATTAGAGGTCTGATTTCCCTATGCTGTGTGTGTGTGTGTGTGTGTGTGTGTGTGTGTGTGTGTGCGCGCGTGCGTGCGTGCGTGCGTGCGTGCGTGCGTGCGTGCGTGCGTGTATACCGGCTCTTTCTATTTAGTTATCTGTATTCTTCTTCTCTCTCTTTAGATTTAGGTTTACACGGGCCACTGGTTTTTTGTCTTTATATTTCCCCCCCTCTCTCATTCTGTGTCTATCTCATTATCTGTCTTTGTTCCATAAAAGCAAGCATTTTACTTGTAGTGGGACCATTTTTCTATGCACACAGTTATTTTCAGCAAATGTACAGTTTATTTTTTTATATACCTTTGCATAATACAAATGGTTGTTTACATTCCTAATCTCTTGTCAAAGGATGTTTTTGTTTTTACCACCATGGCTATGAGAACATATAACACATTCATTTGAATTTATATGATGTGTGTGTGTATATATGTAAACTTGCATCCATGATTGCATTCATTAGTTATAACTAGGTCTGATTACTTAAGAAACTCTCTCTGCGAGCTGTTTAGTAATTGAGTAAGCACTAATAACAATGATCCTAACAGTATGCTAGATTATAGTATAAATAAAGAAATGTATGTTTATATACAGTATGTGACTGTTTTCAACAGTGCCAGCGTTGTGCGCCCCTCTACAATGACAAGCCATTCAGGTCAGGTGACCAGCTCCAACCTATGAACTGCCGGTCTTGTCAGTGTCACGGCCACGCCCTCTCCTGTCATTACGATGTCAGAGCTGATGAGCAGCCAGATGAGCACTATCGAGGAGGAGGAGGAGTCTGTGACAACTGCATGCACAACACCACGGGTAGAGTTTTAGCAACATAAGTTAGCTAATTTTCTTTTCACATTTTATAAGAACTAAGTAAATGTCATTTAAAAAATGGCTTTTATGTCTCTTAATCAACCTTAATGTTAAAACACTTTGAAACAATTACAGACGAGATGTTAGGGGTGGGGCAAAAAATCGATACAGCATGGTATCGCAATATTTTCCGTGGCAATACTGTATCGATACACAGACGCTAAGTATCAATCTTTTATTATATGTGTTGGTCAGTTTGTCTGCTTGACAATCCCATTTTGCAGCAATAAAATTGAAGTGAGATGAACAAACAGAGAAATTTATTTTTATTTATTTTTTAGATAAAACAGACAAAGTTTCCTTTTGGGGACATACTGTAATTTGAAATTGGGAAAATTTGAAGTTGGAAAAAAGGTAAATTGGTAAATATATCGCAGAATATCGCAATATGTTTAAAATCGCAATAATATCGTATTGTGACATAAGTATCGTGATGATATCGTATCGTAAGGCCTCTGGTGATTCCTACCCCTATGAGATGTCATAACCCTTTTAGATGTTACTTCTATCATTACAAGATTTTAAGTTGCACCTTAATCACGTGTCAGTCACTTTTTCATGGTGCTGCGAAACCATTTTCCCAATGAGACAAATACAGTCGAAACCTGGACTTTGACATGGACATCTCTCTTGATCCCTGCATTGCTTCTACCTGTTCCTTTGACTTTCTTGCTCTCTGTCTCACCCGGTTTCTGTCTCTCAGGTACGAACTGCGAGCTGTGTCTAAGTGGGTTTTTCAGGCTGGAGGAATCTGATCCCACTTCAGTTGATTTGTGTCAGCCTTGCAACTGTAACACTGCTGGAACAGTCAACAGCAGCATGGAGTGTGCCCAGGTACAAACAGCAAAATTGTTGATGACCAGTGAAACCCTTGCAATTTCAGTGTTGATGATTCAAGTCAGTTTAAAATCTGTCTACTCTCCCTTGCCTGTCCCTCTCTTCCTCTCTGTTTCTCACCTTCAGGTAGGAGGTCAGTGTCAATGTAAGGTTGCAGTAACAGGTCGTCAGTGTGCAGAGTGTCTGCCTGGTTGGTATGGTCTTAAAGCCTCGAATCCAAATGGCTGCACCCGCTGTAACTGCAGTGACATTGGCATCATTAGCACCTCAACAGAAGGAGTTCCCAGCTGTAACCAGGACACGGGACTGTGCCAGTGTAAACCCCATGTCACAGGTAAACAGAACATTAGATAAAACTACGTTTTTTTTAAGAGTTGTAATTTCTGAGATTTTTGTTTTGGGGTTTCATTTTGACATATTTGATGGGGAGGTTGCTAATGCTTTTGCACTGCATTTTTCAGAGACAATCGTGTGTTAGAACTGCTTCTTGTTACATGCTGCCGAGAAACTTTTTGAGGACAGTGTAACACACATGGAAGTTCATGGCATCACCCTAACCCCCACCCATACAAGCCAGGCAACCTCATTGTGAGTGAGGGTATAATTAGGATAAGGAAAAGATAAAAGTAATTTAAGGGCAATATGATGAATCTCTTCAAACCTGTATGTTACCAGAGCAGCGTGCCTCTCAACTCCAAAATGTCTGCTCCCTAAAATAGTTTCTCTTACAAAATGTCCCCAAGTACTTTGTTAATAACAGTTACTCTGTTTAATTGTCCAGTAATGGTGTCTAAATTAGTACATAGGCACAGCTTCTCGTTGGGGTGTACACAAAAACAAAAGTGGGTATACTGGGTGCACACAGCAAACCAGGCATGTGCATACACACAGGCGAAAACACACAACACATCCATAGCCAAAAGTGTTTTGCCAGCCAAAATAAACAGGCTTTTCTGCTGGGGGTGCTTCCAGCCGTTGTGCTTCTCTTTGTGATAAATGGTTTCACTCTCTCCCCTGTGTGTCTTTGAAGAGCAGGCTCGTATGAAATGCAAAACCGGCTAGCGCTCCTCAACTCAACGCATCATGGTTATTGCTAAGCCTCGCTATCAAGGGCCCATGGTTGTGCGTGTGAGTGCGGGCATGTGTATGTGAACTTGTAAATGTGTGTAAGAGTGTCTGTTCATGTATATGTCAGAGGAAGTGCCTGGATGCAACCGTGTGTTTGTGTACTTTTGTCTTTGCCTAACTGTATGTTTTGTATGATTATAAGAGTTTATTTGCGTGTGTGCCTAAGTATGTCTGTCTCTGTGTGTTGTGTGTGTGTTTGTGTGTACGTGTGTGTCTGCACATACATGCCATCAAGGACTAAGCTGGTATTTAATTCTCTAATTCAATGCCAAGTTGATTAAAACAAACTGCTGCGGCCCCTTGTATTTTTCACACTCCTTCTTACAAGACCCACTTTCATTTTTTTCTGTTCTTGTTTGTTTGGTTGCTCCCACAGGTATTTTTCAGAAATGAGATTTGATTATGGCAATTTATTACCGCCAAGCTGATACTTTGAGTAGAGCAACGGCAGGCACGCTTCAGAAGGACGGAATTGAAATGTGTGCACATAGACACAGATACACACATGCAGACACACACACGCACATTCATAACAAGGTGCCAGAGTGCAGTGTGTACATATAATAGTGTTTGAAATGGTGATGCATGAGCCTGTTAACCAGCTGGCTACTGATAAAAGGGCTGGGCCATGTCCCGAAAAAAACACACACTCATATGCACGCGTGCACACATGTAAACCCCACCACAAAATTACCTCCTTTCTGTACTGATCTTATATGTTCTAAAACATTCTTTTCTCTAATGTTCTCACTTTTCTTTCCTTTTTATTGTCTTGTGACTTTTTTTTTTCCTTACCTTTTCTCTGTGTCTGTTACTGTGTTTGTTGGACCTAGTGTTTGAATATCCCAACTTAAGACTACGTTTAGCTGCGAAAATACGATTTTGCAAATTCCTAATGTCTAAAATGTAAATAAAAAATATAATTACTTTTTATGATAGGTGTGGGATTCTTTATAAACTGTGTAGTTTTATTGGGAAAAGAAATCACAGAATACAATATATCACAGCATTGTTCGGGTTGTAAGCATCATTCTGTCAGCCTGCATATTTACAGTACCATCAGCACACTCAGACATGCACGCACACTTTAACGCACACACATGCACACAGACGTTTCTTCACTGCACTATTATGAAATATGATCTATGGAGAGAAATACATTCATATCTATAAAATCATTAAAGTGGGCAGGGGAAATGCCAAGTGTCTGCTGCACACTGAGTAGGATACACTCACACAGACAGACACACACTTTGTCATGTGCACTAACACAGAACAGATATGCTATCATGTATGTATATGCACACATGCACACTTTCAGCCACCCACATACGGACACACGCTCCCTCATAAACGGCTGTGGTGCCTGCGTTGCCCCCAGGCATCCATTTAGGGACAGATTGCCTGTCATGGAATACGTATGGCATATTCAAATAAGCCCTGCTCGCTCACACTGCATATCATCGTTTAACTAGCCTTACAGCCTGGCACTGCTGCTGTAGCCATAAAATCTCCCACAGTATCTATGATCAGTTTTGGTGTTTGTTATTATACAATAATTATAAACAGAACGAAATTAATTTAAGAAATAAGTTGCCTCAATGGCACAATGAATAAAATGCTGAGCTGACAGACCTACATATAAGATAAATAAATAAATGCATAAAGAGCAATAACTGAAGTAAAACTGTTAATCTGTTCATTTCACATTCTTTACAGCATAGCTCCTGCCGGCATTAAAAATGTTGTGAGATGTTAAATCTTTAATGTAAGGAAGGCCTTAAATGTTCACACTTGTAAAAATAAAAAGCTGCATTTTTGCCCTCCAAAATGTCTTTGATTTTTTTTTTTTTTTTTTACAAAACAAAATCTTGTGAAAACTGTTAATAATAAATAATTCTAAAAGATAATTTGGCAACAAGCAGCAATTAATTGTTCTTCTTTAAGTACTTTAAAGCACCACACCAGATGGTAATTCAGTATTATTTTTATGTTCCTCTATCCATCTTTCCATCTTTCCATCTCTCCATCTCCTCTTTTTCTTTCCCTCCATCCTTTTCTTGTTGTACTTAATTTATTTATTTTCTTGCACAGTGGAATTAAGTGTTTGGCCTTAGGTGAGTGATCCATCATATGTAGAGGGCCTGGCCCTAATGATGGCAGTTTTATACACTCACCCACCATTTCTCTCGCTCCCTCTCACTTACTCACTCACTCACTCACACACACACACACACACAGACACACACACACACACACACACGCCTGCAAACAGAGACAGGCTAAACACTAGTTGGGGAACAAGCAAGCATCAATTCACTTTTTTTTTAATTTCTATTTCCTTTCTCGTTCTCTCAGCAGGTCCCACTCTGTCCTTAACTCAACATTATTGTAATTGCCTCTCTCTCTCTCTCTCTCTCTCTCTCTCTCTCTCTCTCTCTCTCATGCTTTCTTTCCAGGTCTTTCTTGTGACCGCTGTGAGTTTGGTTATTGGAACCTCTCCCACCCTGACGGTTGTGTCCCATGTGACTGTGACCCCCTGGGTTCCCTCAGCCTGTTCTGTGAGCCTGAGGGGGGACAGTGTGAGTGTAAACCTGGGGTGGGGGGGCAGCGCTGTGACTCTTGTGGCAGGGGTTCATATGGTTTAAGACTGGAGGGATCCTGTGTCCGCTGCAACTGCTCACAAAAAGGGACAATACCTGGGACAGACTGTGATCCTCACACAGGACAGTGTGTGTGTAAGGCAAGTTACCACATATACATTTTCTTATGACTTTTTATTATTACTTACTATAATGTCAACCATAAGGGACTTTGCCAAATGTCTGTGTTAAACGATCAGCAAGTCATCTCATATTGGAAAAAGCAACACCACCTCTCCCCTCCAGCTTGCACTGGCCCTGGTGGGCTCTGGCCAGTGAAGAAAATTCTGACAAAATATATGATGAGAATATAAGTGTGCATGGCTGAAGGTGAGCCACTTATAAGAGATTCTAAACATTTTACAAACAACAACTTTTAGCAACTGGAGTTAAAAAAAGTAGAAGCCACCTAGTTTAGTAGTTTGGTTTTGGTTTGTAAGCAGACGAAAGCAGGAAAAAATGATGTTGGTACATACACTACAGGTGAAGTGGTCAGATTGAGCAGGACTACCTGGCAGAAACGATATTGTATCTCAATGGGACCTTTCTGGTTAAATAAAGGATAAATGAATAATATACATTCATGTTACACTTCATACATTCTGTCCCTTCTTCCTCCTCCTTTCTTTTTTAGGAACATGTGGAAGGCCGTCGCTGTGACTCTTGTCGTCATGGTTACCACACCCTGGAGCAGCGAAACTCCCTGGGCTGTTTGCCGTGTGCATGTGACATCCATGGCACTGTGCCAGAGGGTGTATGTGATATGTGGACCGGACAGTGTCCATGCCGAGAAGGGGCGGAGGGAGCACAGTGTACCAACTGTGCCCACAACTACTACAACAGGAGTTTACTCCTCCAGAGTAAGAAAACACAGAGCTGAAGCCAACATCACATCCAAGTTTAGTTCCTGTCTTTTAGTTAGTTAGTAGAGTCCAACACAGTTTACAAAGTTGTTCAGAAACTTTAACAAATTACTCTATAAAGTTTGACAATTACAGTCAATTGAGATACAGCATAGTTACTGTAATTGAAATAAAAAGGATTGTTATGTAACTAATGTATTCTCTTTACCTCATCTAAGGACTTTTGTCGAAGACAAGCTTTAGTGTTGTTGTATAAGTAGCAACAGTTTGGGAGAAAAAGTCTAAATCTATTCTTATGTTGTTTTGTGTCCTATCAGGGGGATTGTCCCAGGGCTGTGTACCATGTATTTGTGACCTCAGAGGGACAGTCATGGGGTCAGTATGTGACAGCACCACAGGGCACTGTGTTTGTGTTCCTACACGCTATGGAAAGGACTGCAGTAGCTGTCGACCTGGTGAGTGTGTTTGGAATAATTAAATGGATATACGATATATAGAACAAAAAGGAATTTAAAGAGTGATTGGATAAATAAAATAAGTGGATAGTTAACTGCTCAAAGACTACACAAAAATGGAAGAGATTCTGAGGAAAATGCTGAAGAACAATGGTAGGTACTACAAACCTTTAGGGTTAGTGTGTGTGTGTGTGTGTGTGTGTGTGTGTGTGTGTGTGTGTGTGTGTTTTGGCGTGTGCCTTCTGCCAGATTTCTACTCAGTGATTGTCCTGTTTGTGCCAGGTCTCAACAACAGCGCCACTTCTTCTTACTCATCTCACTTTGATTTTTGTGTGCATTACCTCATGAATTTGTGTGTGTATTGATATGTGTGGTCAGTCTTATGGGACAAGAGGTAACAGATGTTGTTTTGTGTCAGTAATGGAGAAGGACCAACAGCATAGTCAGGTTTACTGTAACACAAGTTGTGAATGAATGTACTGACGGACGGATCTTAAAAAGAGAGGACACAAGATAATCAGTATTATCTCACAAATACACCTAATTTTGTAAACTGCCAGTTCATGACATGGTACTGTATACCTGCCATTGCGAATTCCCTGTCAAGGTAGCTAAATATCTAATTTGTCTAATAGCTGCTATTAGCGTTGAGAAAACTGAATTGATTTATACTTTGGAACCTGGTGTGCTTAATGAAACCACCTCACACACACTTATTGGCTTTGTGTTAAATTTTATTACAAATAAATGGCAAACAACACTCCCTAATGCTTATTAGGAGGGACATAAAATGGTTGTCTCAGGATTGTACCAGTCTGCGTCCAAAGTCAGTCACTCATTTACTATTTGCTATATAAGGCATTTTATATAGATGGCTATAACACTGTATAAACAGCTGTTGTCAGTTGTCAAAAAAAGAGAACACATTAGACACTATTAAAATATCTAACATGTATGATGGCTTGTTTATAGTTTTCACAATGCATATGAGGTACTTTCAGCCCACTACATAGGATATAATTTATTTTTTACTAGAGAAGTATAGCAATTGTATAGAAAACACTACATGTACATGTACCAATAGTTAAACATATAGTGATTAGCCAATAATTATAGATGCAGCCATAGAGGAAATTTGTGACATTAAACATGTTTTGCAGACCACAACCTAGACAGAAGACAACTAATGTTTTGAGTTGTGATTTCATAAATCATCATGCGGATTCGATTTCAGAGTTGTAGAAAATAAAGGCAATATCTAAGGAAGGAGGGAAAATACAAAGGAAGAAACTATGAAACAAAAATACACTGTAGGATTACAGTTTTTTACAACTGCTTATGCACGTTTTCAAAACTTTTTTCAAAACTCTACACACAATTCCCAAAACTGCCCACACAAAATGCAAAATGCCTCACATCTCCTTCAAAATGAAACACTGCATTCAAAATACCATAAACACATCTCAAAATGAAGCATTTGCATCAAATGGCAAACACTTTTTTCATAATAGTACATTTTTGTATATACCATGTACACACTGTTGCTCTAAATCTAAAGCCC